>NC_057810.1:568155516-568455516 GCF_018294505.1 Triticum aestivum
ACATGGTGGACCAAGTTCTTACGTGTCCCATTTGTTCTATGGTGGGCCACCTGTTTGTCAGTTGCCCATCCAACGCTAGTTGTTTGGCTTGTGGGGACCGTGGTCATTCAAGGAAAGATTGTGCATATGTTGTGATTGAAAAAGGTTTATGTTGGAAACAAAAGCGTCCCGCTATCTCGGTTAGACCGGTCTCTCCTACCTGCGTTGGGAAGCATGAGTTGCCGCCCCTGCAGCCCTGCCTTATCACATCACCATTAACTAGCTCTCCAATTAGTGCTCCACGCACCCCTGCTAGTCTGCCTCCACAAACGCCCCCGCTTCCAGCTTCGCAGCATCCCATGGCCAACTTTGCTCTTGATCCAGAACGCTATGTGCCGGTGGGGCACCACATCATCCATGGTGGAGTTCATCGTCTGCCCCGCACATGCCGGCGTCCCCCATTGTTCGCTCGCATGAGAGCTTCATGATCACTGAGGTTATGCCGGCTCCTCCTCTGGCTCAGATGGGTCAGGTACATGAACAAGTGGTCGAGCTCATCAACCATATGGTTTTTCATGTTCGTTTTGCTCAGCCCTGGATTTCTGGAGTGGGCCTTTTTGAAGTTACAGATGTCGGGGAGCGTTTTGCTTTGATTCACTTGCCGCCACAAGATCTTGGGCAGGATAGATTTGTTCGTTTCATGAAGCATGATCATGGTGAGGGTTTTCGTGGAGTCCAAGGTTATCGTGATGGCTGTTTGATGTTCTTGGGTGTCCCTCTTGACCTTTGTAATACTAAGAATCTGCGGGCAGCTGTTAACACCTTTGGGACATTTCACCACTGGATTAGTGATGATCCGTATCTGGTGAGATCTATTGTTTTTGCTTCTTTCCCGGAGGATATTTTGGTTCCTGGGGATGTGGTTTTCTCTAACTACGCGGATTGGGGTGGAGCTAAAGTTTCTTGGACTACCCCCTGTTACATCCTCGGGGCCAACTTTGCTGAGCAGATGCCGCAAGACGAAGACCCCATGCCAATTGATGGCAATCCTCACCCTTTGCCTGGTCAATTGATACATGAGGATAATATTTTTGCTCTTCCTTTGTACCTAGCTCTTGGGTGGAATGATGTTCCTCCACCTCCGCTGCCAATGGATGATAACCAGCAGGGAGGTAGCTGGGGATGGCCTGCTGATGATCAAGCTGCCCATGACGATCCGCTTCAGAATGATGTGGTACAAGATCAAGAGTCAATGGTCATTAACCAGTAGGATTTTTCTAGCTCTATTAATCAGTCTGACAGTCAAGTACAGCCTGCTTCTCCTTTGCATGTTCAGTTGCCTGTTGTGGTTCTTGAGGAAGTTCAGGGGATTGCCCAGCCTGTTTTGCAAGCTCGGAATGATGTCGTCCCAGCAATGCTTGTTCTGGAGGATGATGTTCTTCAGGGGGATGATCTGCCTGTGGATGATGACGCCCTGGCTATTGTGCCATATCAGCCTATTGTGATGCCACAGCAAGACTTCTTTTTTGGACGTGTGCATGTGGTTTATGGCCCGCCATTGCCTCCTAAGATTTCTTGAGAAAAACCTTTGATACTCTTTTGAGTCGTTGCTCTGTAGCCCAAGTACACAAGCCTGTTTGTTAGTCTCCGTTTGGGCCACTTGTTCTTTCCAAGCGATCTTGGTCCATGGCTTTCGATCATGTCAACTGGATTTCTGATGTTGTTAGTGATGTCTCTATTAGGCAGGTTGCTCCTTTGTCTGTTTCACCCCCTCCTAGGACTGTCGCTCGTGCTCTGTTCCCTATTAGTCAGTAGGAGTTGGAGAAAGAAAATGGCCCGCTGCATGGCAATGACTTGGACTAGAAGTTCGCTTTCTCTGCTCCTAGTACCAAACAGAAGAAAGTCTCCAAGCGAGCTGGTCCCCCCATTTTTGATACTGCTCTACGCCGTTGTACTCAAAGTTCTGCAAAGAGGGATGGCTTCAAGCCAGTTCTCCAAGCTCTACCAATGTCTGAACCTAAGAAGAAGAAACCCCGCTCCAAGCCTATGAATGATGATGATCAGGCTCACACCACACCTCTCGTGCCACCTCTGATGTCGATCAGTCATATTCAGCAGATTGGTGTGGACCTGGGAATTTCTACTTAGAAGCTCACTGTGGCTACGCTTATTGCGGATCCCTCCTCTGGCAAGGACAAATCTTTAGATGTTTAGCTCGCGGTGTATGAGCTGGGTGTGGTCGACCCATAAACTGACTAGTTATCGTAGGTTTTATTTCAGTCCTTTGCTTCTTGGGTCTTTAAGTGCCCAATGTCCTGGTGGCTTTCTTTTGTTTTGCATTTGTGGAAGTTTGAACATCTATGTGTGATGCCTGCTATGTGAGCATGCTTTTGTTCCTGTTAAAACTATGTTTTATGGATATTCGCTCTACTAGAAGTTGGCGTGTACTCTGTTGGAATGTTCGGGGCCTAAATTCTGATGATCATCAGCATGTTGTTCACAACAAAGTGGATGAAAGTTTGGCTACTGTTGTATGTTTGCAGGAGACAAAATGGAGTGCATGGACTCCAGATCTGTTAGAAAGTTTTGCCCTCGTCATTTTGACTCTTTTGCCTTCAGTTCATTAGTTGGTGCATCTGGGGGTATTGTGGTTCTTTGGAACTCCTTTGTGCTGACAGGGAGATTAATTGAGATAAAGCAATTTGGCATTATTGTACACTTCACTTCAAACCATAATAATGAGCAGTGGACTTTGGTGAATGTTTATGGGCCATGCCAAGGCCTTGCTAGGGATGAGTTTGTTCATTGGCTATATAATCTCACTATCCTAGACTCTGAAAATTGGCTTGTTTTGGGAGATTTTAATTTTATTAGATCAACAGAGAATAGAAATCTTCCTGGTGGGGATGTAAATGACATCTTTATCTTTAATGGTATAATTGGGCATCTTGGCTTGCTGGAGTTGCCAATTAAGGGGAGATCTTACACTTGCTCTAATATGCAGGATAATCCTTTGCTTCAGCAGTTAGATTGGTTTTTTACTTCTGCAAATTGGATCTCTTGCTATACCCCTCTACCCAGGTGTTGCCTCTTGCTAGGACTACCTCTGATCATGTGCCCTGTGTAGTGGCTATTAACACTTCCATTCCTAAATGCAACATATTTCGCTTTGAGAACTATTGGGTTGAGTTACAAGGATTTTTGGACTGTTTTTCTGCTTCTTGGGCTTCTGCTTCCAGCAAGACACACATCTCGGTCGTAATTGATGAAAATATAAATCTTTGAGGAAAGATCTCAAGAGTTGGCATATGAACATTTCCAAAATGAAATCCCTCATTGCAAAATGTAATAGGGTGGTTTTGTTCTTGGACTGCTTGGAGGAGTTAAAGCCTCTATATAGGCATGAATTTAACTTTCGCAATGTTGTTAAACTACATGTAGAACATCTCTTGCATCTTCAGTTTCTGTATTGGAAGAAGAGGTGTACCATCAGTTCTATTAAAGTGGGGGAGGAGAATACTAAATTTTTCCATGCTATGGCTTCTGAGAGGTATAGAAATAACTCCATTGCAACTTTGAGGCTGGATGATGGTAGCATTGTTTCTGATCATGATCAAATGGCTGCTGCGATCTGGCAGAATTTTAAAAATAGGATGGGTACTAGTAGAGGCATTGACATGTCCTTTGATCTTTCTTCAATTCTGGTCAGGGTGGAGGGTCTTGATTCCCTCACTAAACCTTTTAGCAAGGAGGAGATGGATTATACTGTTAAAGGTATGCCCATTGACAAATCCCCTAGGCTAGATGGGTTTAATGGTCTCTTTTTCAAGAAATGTTGGCCCATAATCAGTAAGGATTTCTATGAGCTTGCTAATGCTTTTTATGAGGGGTCTGTTAACCTGGAAAACATAAATTATTCTTATATCACTTTGGTTCCCAAGAAGAGATCTCCTGAGTTTGTTAATGATTTTAGGCCTATCTCTCTGACTGGGATGGGATTTAAATTCCTCTCCAAAATGGCAGCAAATAGATTGCAGTTTGACATTATGAGATGTATACATAAAAACCAGTATGGTTTCATCAAATAATGAACTATACGGGATTTTGTTGCTTGGACTTTGGAGTACATTCATCAATGCCATCAGTCCATAAGGCCTATTATTATTCTCAAGCTGGATTTTGAGAAATTTTTCGATTCCATTGAACATGAGGCTATATTCCAAATCTTGAGGCACAAGGGATTTGTTGAGAAATGGATTCTTTGGGTTAAACGGTTCTTGACAACTGGAACCTCCTCTGTTCTCCTTAATGGTGTCCCTGGCAAGCAATTTGCTTGTAAGAAGGGTGTTAGAAAGGGTGATCCTCTCTCCCCTCCGTTATTTGCTATTGCTGTAGATTTGCTTCAGCCTGTGGTGAATGATATGCACACTAAAGGACTCCTGCAGCTTCGTATCCCATGCCATGATAAGGATTACCCAATCATTCAGTATGCTGATGACACTCTCATTATTTTGCCTGCTAATGAATCCCAGTTGTTGTCCTTGAAGAAAATGCTGCTTTTGTTCTCCAAGTCCACTGGGTTGCATGTTAACTATCATAAATCATCTATGTTACCTATAAATGTGGACTCTGTGGAGATTGCTAGACTGGTTACTATTTTTGGTTGTGTGGTTGGCACCCTACCTTTTACTTACCTAGATCTTCCTGTGGGCATCACCATGTTGGAAATATGCCCTAGAGGCAATAATAAAATGGTTATTATTATATTTCCTTGTTCATGATAATTGTCTATTGTTCATGCTATAATTGTGTTATCCGGAAATCGTAATACATGTGTGAATACATAGACCACAACATGTCCCTAGTGAGCCTCTAGTTGACTAGCTCGTTGATCAACAGATAGTCATGGTTTCCTGACAATGGAGATTGGATGTCATTGATAACGGGGTCACATCATTAGGAGAATGATGTGATGGACAAGACCCAATCCTAAGCATAGCACAAGATTGTGTAGTTCGTTTGCTAGAGCTTTTCCAATGTCAAGTATCATTTCCTTAGACCATGAGATCGTGTAACTCCCGGATGCCATAGGAGTGCTTTGGGTGTACCAAATGTCACAACGTAACTGGGTGACTATAAAGGTATACTACAGGTATCCCCGAAAGTATTTGTTGGGTTGACACGGATCGAGACTGGGATTTGTCACTCCGTATGACGGAGAGGTATCTCTGGGCCCACTCGGTAATGCATCATCATAATGAGCTCAATGTGACCAAGTGTTTGGTCACGGGATCATGCATTACGGTACGAGTAAAGTGACTTGCCGGTAACGAGATAGAACAAGGTATTGGGATACCGATGATCGAATCTCGCGCAAGTAACGTACCGATTGACAAAGGGAATTGTATATGGGATTACCTGAATCCTCGACATCGTGGTTCATTCAATGAGATCATCGTGGAACATGTGGGAGCCAACATGGGTATCCAGATCCCGATGTTGGTTATTGGCTAGAGAGCTGTCTCGGTCATGTCTGCATGATTCCCGAACCCATAGGGTCTACACACTTAAGGTTCGGCGACTCTAGGGTTGTAGAGATATTAGTATGCGGTAACAAGAAAGTTGTTCGGAGTCCCGGATGATATCCCGGATGTCGTGAGGAGTTCCGGAATGGTCCGGAGGTGAAGATTTGTATATAGGAAGTCCAGTTTCGGCCATCGGGAAAGTTTCGGGGGTCACCGGTATTGCACCGGGACCATCGGAAGGGTCCCGGGGGTCCACCGGGTGGGGCCACCTATCCCGGAGGGCCACATGGGCTGAAGTGGGAAGGGAACCAGCCCCTGGTGCACTGGTGCGCCCCCCTTGGGCCTCCCCTACGCCTAGGGTTGGAAACCCTAGGGGTGGGGGGCGCCCCACTTGACTTGGGGGGCATGTCCCCCCCTTGGCCGCCCCCCCCCCCCCCCTTGAGATTAGATCTCTAGGGGCCGGCGCCCCCAGGGCCCCTATATAAAGAGGGGGGAGGGAGGGCAGCCGCACCCTAGTCCCTGGCGCCTCCCTCTCCCCCGTACCACCTCTCCCTCTCGCTGAGCTTGGCGAAGCCCTGCCGAGATCACCGCTACTTCCACCACCACGCCGTTGTGCTGCTGGATCTCCATCAACCTCTCCTTCCCCTTGCTGGATCAAGAAGGAGGAGACGTCTTCCCCAACCGTACATGTGTTGAACACGGAGGTGCCATCCGTTCGGCACTAGGATCTTCGATGATTTGGATCACGACGAGTATGACTCCCTCAATCCCGTTCTCTTGAACGCTTCCACTCGCGATCTACAAGGGTATGTAGATGCACTCCTCTATCTCGTTGCTAGATGACTCCATAGATTGATCTTGGTGAAGCATTGAAATTTTTTATTTTCTGCAACGTTCCCCAACAGTGGCATCATGAGCTAGGTCTATGCGTAGTTTCTATGCACGAGTAGAACATAATTTTGTTGTAGGCGTAGATGTTGTCAATTTTCTTGCCACTACTAGTCTTATCTTGTTTCGGCGGCAGCGTGGGATGAAGTGGCCCGGACCGACCTTACACGTACGCTTACATGAGACAGGTTCCACCGACTGACATACACTAGTTGCATAAGGTGGCTAGCGGGTGCCTGTCTCTCCCACTTTAGTCGGATCGGATTCGATGAAAAGGGTCCTTATGAAGGGTAAATAGAAATTGGCATATCACGTTGTGGTTTTTGCGTAGGTAAGAACCGTTCTTGCTAGAACCCTATTGCAGCCACGTAAAAACATGAAACAACAATTAGAGGACGCCTAACTTGTTTTTGCAGCATATGCCTTGTGATGTGATATGGCCAAAAAAGGTTGTGATGAATGATATATATGTGATGTATGAGATTGATCATGTTCTTGTAATAGGAATCACGACTTGCATGTCGATGAGTATGACAACCGGCAGGAGCCATAGGAGTTGTCTTAATTATTGTATGACCTGCGTGTCAATGAATAAACGCCATGTAATTACTTTACTTTATTGCTAAACCGTTAGCCATAGTAGTAGAAGTAATAGTTGGCGAACAAATTCATGGAGACACGATGATGGAGATCATGGTGTCATGCCGGTGACGAAGATGATCATGGCGCCCCGAAGATGGAGATCAAAGGAGCAATATGATATTGGCCATATCATGTCACTATTTGATTGCATGTGATGTTTATCATGTTTTTGCATCTTTTTTGCTTAGAACGACGGTAGTAAATAAGATGATCCCTCATAATAATTTCAAGAAAGTGTTCCCCCTAAATGTGCGCCGTTGCGGAAGTTCGTTGTTTCGAAGCACCACGTGATGATCGGGTGTGATATATTCCAACGTCCACATACAACAAGTGTAAGACAGATTTACACATGCAAAACACTTAGGCTGACTTGACGAGCCTAGCATGTACAGACATGGCCTCGGAACACAAGAGACCGAAATGTCGAACATGAGTCGTATGGAAGATACGATCAACATGGAGATGTTCACCGATGGTGACTAGTCCCTCTCACGTGATGATCGGACACGGTCTAGTTGAGTCGGATCATGTATCACTTAGATGACTAGAGGGATGTCTAATCTGAGTGGGAGTTCATTAAATAATTTGATTAGATGAACTTAATTATCATGAACTTAGTCTAAAAACTTTGCAAAATGTCTTGTAGATCAAATGGCCCACGCTCGTGTCAACCTCAACTTCAACGTGTTCCTAGAGAAAACCAAGCTGAAAGATGATGGCAGCAACTATACGGACTGGGTCCGGAACCTGAGGATCATCCTCATAGCTGCCAAGAAAGCATATGTCCTAGAAGCACCGCTAGGTGAAGCACCCATCCCAGAGAACCAAGACGTTATGAACGCTTGGCAGTCGCGTGTTGATGATTACTCCGTCGTTCAGTGCGGCATGCTTTACAGCTTAGAACCGGGGCTCCAAAAGCGTTTTGAGCAACACGGAGCATATGAGATGTTCGAAGAGCTGAAAATGGTTTTCCAAGCTCATGCCCGGGTCGAGAGATATGAAGTCTCCGACAAGTTCTACAGTTGTAAGATCGAGGAAAATAGTTCTGTCAGTGAGCACATACTCAAAATGTCTGGGTTGCACAACCGCTTGTCCCAGCTGGACATTAACCTCCCGGACGAGGCGGTCATTGACATAATCCTTCAGTCGCTCCCACCTAGCTACAAGAGCTTTGTGATGAACTACAATATGCAGGGGATGGTGAAAACTATTCCTGAAGTATTTTCAATGTTGAAATCAGCGGAGGTGAAAATCAAAAAGGAACATCAAGTGTTGATGGTCAATAAACCCACTAGTTTCAAGAAAGGCAAGGGTAAGAAGAACTTCAAGAAGGACGGCAAGGGAGTTGCCGCGCCCGGTAAGCCAGTTGCCGGGAAGAAGCCAAAGAATGGACCCAAACCTGAGACTGAGTGCTTCTATTGCAAGGGAAGCGGACACTGGAAGCGGAACTGCTCCAAATACTTAGCGGACAAAAAGGCCGGCAACACTAAAGGTATATGTGATATACATGTAATTGATGTGTACCTTACCAGTAATCATAGTATCTCCTGGGTATTTGATACCGGTGCGGTTGCTCATATTTGTAACTCAAAACAGGAGCTGCAGAATAAGTGGAGACTGGCAAAGGACAAGGTGACGATGCGCGTCGGGAATGGTTCCAAGGTCGATGTGATCGCCGTCGGCACTCTACCTCTACATTTACCTACGGGATTAGTTTTAAACCTCAATAATTGTTATTTAGTGCCATCTTTGAGCATGAACATTGTATCAGGATCTCGTTTAATACGAGATGGCTACTCATTTAAATCCGAGAATAATGGTTGTTCCATTTATATGAGAGATATGTTTTATGGTCATGCCCCGCTGGTCAATGGTTTATTCTTAGTGTGAATACCAAAAATGTAAGATTGATAATGATAGTCCCACATATCTGTGGTACTGCCGCCTTGGTCACATTGGTGTCAAATGCATGAAGAAGCTCCATACAGATGGACTTTTGGAGTCTCTTGATTTCGAATCATTTGACATGTGCGAGCCATGCCTCATGGGTAAAATGACCAAGACTCCGTTCTCCGGAACAATGGAGCGAGCAACCAACTTATTGGAAATTATACATACTGATGTGTGTGGTCCAATGAGCGTTGAGGCTCGCGGTGGCTATCGTTATGTTCTCACTCTCACTGATGACTTAAGTAGATATGGGTATGTCTACTTGATGAAACACAAGTCTGAGACCTTTGAAAAGTTCAAGGAATTTTAGAATGGGGTAGAGAATCAACGTGACCGAAAAATAAAGTTCTTACGATCAGATCATGGAGGAGAATATTTAATCCACGAATTTGGTACACACTTAAGGAAATGTGGAATCATTTCACAACTCACGCCGCCTGGAACACCTCAGCGTAACGATGTGTCCGAGCGTCGTAATCGCACTCTATTGGATATGGTGCGACCTATGATGTCACTCACCGATTTACCGCTATCATTTTGGGGATACGCTCTAGAGAAAGCTAAATTCACTTTAAATAGGGCACCGTCTAAATCCATTGAGACGACACTGTATGAATTATGGTTTGGGAAGAAACCTAAACTATCGTTTCTAAAAGTTTGGGGATGCGATGCTTATGTCAAGAAACTTCAACCTGAAAAGCTCGAACCCAAGTCGGAAAAATGTGTCTTCATAGGATACCCTAAGGAAAACATTGGGTATACCTTCTACCTCAGATCCGAAGGCAAGATCTTTGTTGCCAAGAACGGGTCCTTTCTAGAGAAAGAGTTTCTCTCGAAAGAAGTAACTAGTAGAAAAGTGGAACTTGATGAAGTACTACCTCTTGAACCGGTAAGTAGCACAGCTCAGGAAGATGTTCCTGTGGTTCCTGCACCGACTAGAGAGGAAATTAATGATGATGATCAAGGTACTTCGGATCAAGTTACTATTGAACTTCGTAGGTCCACAAGGACACGTTCCACACCAGAGTGGTATGGCAACCCTGTCCTGGAAATCATGTTGTTAGACAATGGTGAACCTTTGAACTATGAAGAAGCAATGGCGGGCCCAGATTCCAACAAATGGCTTGAAGCCATGCAATCCGAGATAGGATCCATGTATGAAAACAAAGTGTGGACTTTGACGGACTTGCCCGATGATCGGCGAGCGATAGAAAACAAATGGATCTTTAAGAAGAAGACGGACGCAGATGGTAATGTTACCATCTATAAAGCTCGACTCGTCGCTAAGGGTTATCGACAAGTTCAAGGGGTTGACTACAATGAAACTTTCTCTCCCGTAGCTAAGCTGAAGTCCGTCCGAATCATGTTAGCAATTGCCGCATACTATGATTATGAGATATGGAAAATGGACGTCAAAATGGCATTCCTTAACAGCTATCTTAAGGAAGAACTGTATATGATGCAGCCGGAAGGTTTTGTTGATCCTGAGAATGCTAACAAGGTATGCAAACTCCAGCGATCCATTTATGGGTTGGTGCAAGCATCTCGGAGTTGGAACATTCGCTTTGATGAGATGATCAAAGCCTTTGGGTTTATGCAGACTTATGGAGAAGCCTGCGTTTACAAGAAAGTGAGTGGGAGCTCTGTAGCATTTCTCATATTATATGTAGATGACATACTTTTGATGGGAAATGATATAGAACTTTTGGACAGCATTAAGGCCTAATTGAATAAGTGTTTTTCAATGAAGGACCTTGGAGAAGTTGCTTACATATTAGGCATCAAGATCTATAGGGATAGATCGAGACGCCTCATAGGTCTTTCACAAAGCACATACCTTGATAAGATATTGAAGAAGTTCAATATGGATCAGTCCAAGAAGGGGTTCTTGCCTGTGTTGCAAGGTGTGAAATTGAGCTCGGCTCAATGCCCGACCACGGCAGAACATAGAGAAAAGATGAGTGTCATCCCCTATGCCTCGGCTATAGGGTCTATTAGGTATGTCATGCTATGTACCAGACCTGATGTAAACCTTGCCGTAAGTTTGGTAGGAAGGTACCAAAGTAATCCCGGCATGGAACACTGGACAGTGGTCAGGAATATTCTGAAGTACCTGAAAAGGACTAAGGATATGTTTCTCGTTTATGGAGGTGACGAAGAGCTCTTCGTAAAGGGTTACGTTGACGCTAGCTTCGACACAGATCTGGATGACTCTAAGTCACAAACCGGATACGTGTATATTTTGAATGGAGGGGCAGTAAGCTGGTGTAGTTGCAAGCAAAGCATCATGGCGGGATCTACATGTGAAGCGGAGTACATGGCAGCCTCGGAGGCAGCGCATGAAGCAATCTGGATGAAGGAGTTCATCACCGATCTAGGAGTCATACCCAATGTGTCGGGGCCGATCACTCTCTTATGTGACAACACTGGAGCTATTTCCCTTGCCAAGGAGCCCAGGTTTCACAAGAAGACCAGGCACATCAAACGTCGCTTCAACTCCATTCGTGAAAATGTGCAAGATGGAGACGTAGATATTTGCAGAGTGCATACGGATCTGAATGTCGCAGATCCATTGACTAAACCTCTTCCACAAGCAAAACATGATCAACACCAGAAATCTATGGGTGTTCGATTCATCACAATGTAACTAGATTATTGACTCTACTGCAAGTGGGAGATTGTTGGAAATATGCCCTAGAGGCGATAATAAAATGGTTATTATTATATTTCCTTGTTCATGATAATTGTCTATTGTTCATGCTATAATTGTGTTATCCGGAAATCGTAATACATGTGTGAATACATAGACCACAACATGTCCCTAGCGAGCCTCTAGTTGACTAGCTCGTTGATCAACAGATAGTCATGGTTTCCTGACTATGGACATTGGATGTCATTGATAACGGGATCACATCATTAGGAGAATGATGTGATGGACAAGACCCAATCCTAAGCATAGCACAAGATCGTGTAGTTCATTTGCTAGAGCTTTTCCAATGTCAAGTATCATTTCCTTAGACCATGAGATCGTGTAACTCCCGGATGTCGTAGGAGTGCTTTGGGTGTACCAAATGTCACAACGTAACTGGGTGACTATAAAGGTATACTACATGTATCCCCGAAAGTATCTGTTGGGTTGACACGGATCGAGACTGGGATTTGTCACTCCGTATGACGGGGAGGTATCTCTAGGCCCACTCGGTAATGCATCATCATAATGAGCTCAATGTGACCAAGTGTTTGGTCACGGGATCATGCATTACGGTACGAGGAAAGTGACTTGCCGGTAACGAGATTGAACGAGGTATTGGGATACCGACGATCGAATCTCGGGCAAGTAACGTATCGATTGACAAAGGGAATTGTATACCGGTTTACCTGAATCCTCGACATCGTGGTTCATTCGATGAGATCATCGTGGAACATGTGGGAGCCAACATGGGTATCCAGATCCCGCTGTTGGTTATTGGCCAGAGAGCTGTCTCGGTCATGTCTGTATGATTCCCGAACCCGTAGGGTCTACACACTTAAGGTTCGGTGACGCTAGGGTTGTAGAGATATTAGTATGCGGTAACCCAAAATTTGTTCGGAGTCCCGGATGAGATCCCGGACGTCACGAGGAGTTCCGGAATGGTCCGGAGGTGAAGATTTGAATATAGGAAGTCCAGTTTCAGCCACCGGGAAAGTTTCGGGGGTCACCAGTATTGCACTGGGACCACCGGAAGGGTCCTGGCGGTCCACCGGGTGGGGCCACCTATCCTGGAGGGCCACATGGGCTGAAGTGGGAAGGGAACCATCCCCTGGTGGGCTGGTGCACCTCCCTTGGGCCTCCCCCTGCGCCTAGGGTTGGAAACCCTAGGGGTGGGGGGCGCCCCACTTGACTTGGGGGCAAGTCCCCCCCTTGGCCGCCCCCCCCCCCCTTGAGATTAGATCTCTAGGGGGCCGGCGCCCTCCAGGGCCCCTATATAAAGAGGGGGGAGGGAGGGCAGCCACACCTTAGTCCGTGGTGCCTCCCTCTCCCCCCGTACCACCTGTCCCTCTCGCTGAGCTTGGCGAAGCCCTACCGAGATCGCCACTACTTCCACCACCACGCCGTTGGGCTGCTGGATCTCCATCAACCTCTCCTTCCCCTTGCTGGATCAAGAAGGAGGAGACGTCTTCCCCAGCCGTACGTGTGTTGAACGTGGAGGTGTCGTCCGTTCGGCACTAGGATCTTCGGTGATTTGGGTCACGACGAGTACGACTCCCTCAACCCCGTTCTCTTGAACGCTTCCGCTCGCGATCTACAAGGGTATGTAGATGCACTCCTCTCTCTTGTTGCTAGATGACTCCATAGATTGATCTTGGTGAAGCGTAGAAATTTTTTATTTTCTGCAACGTTCCCCAACACACCAAGCCTAAGATTTTGGACCTAATGCCTCTGGTTGATGGTATGGAGAGGAAGTTATCTATCAGTTCTTCTTTTCTTGCCCATGGAGGAAGCCTACAGTACTTGATCTGTGCTCTATCCTCTGTGCCCATTTTTTCCTATGTAGTCTGGACTTACCTCCTGGCATTTTAAAACAGTTGGAAAGAATTCAGATGCAATGCCTTTGGAGGAATTATGCGCAGGATTCTAGTTAGACCTTATCAGCTTGGGGGCTTGTTTGTAGGCCCAAAAAAGGCAAAAACAGAGGAGGTCTGGGTGTTCGCAAAATGAGACTTTTCTCCTCAAACATGCCAGCAAATTCTATAATAAAGTAGATGTGCCATGGGTCCAACTCATTTGGAACACTTATTACCATGAGAGAGTTCCTCATGCAACTATTCTTTGTGGTTCTTTCTGGTGGAAGGATATCTGCAAGTTGATGGATAAGTTCAGGATGGTGTCTGCAGTGCATGTTAACAAGGGAGATTCTGCTCTCTTCTGGTCTGATTACTGGACTCTGGAGACTCTAACACACCCCTAGGTCAAAGGTTTGCGAGATTATTCTCATATGCAATTGATCCTCTTGTGTCTCCTGCTGAAGTTTTTTGCCTCTGAAGAGCTTACATCCCTGTTCCACCTGCCCCTCTCTCCGAGAACTTTTGGAGAGCTACAATCTCTGCAGAACTTGCTTCTTCACTCCAAGCATAATCTGGAGTTGAATGATATCTGGGTTTGAAGGAGGATGGTAAGGGGTATACAGCCAAGAAATATTATACCTTCTTGCACAAGAATACTGTGTTTAACCCACTTCTTTCATGGGTGTGGGCTAGTTGTTGCACCATGAGGATTAAGTTCTTTGCATAGATGATGATCATGGACAGGTTAAACACTTAGGATATGTTGGAAAGGAGGCACTGGAATGTCTCTGATTCTAATCTATGCATTTTGTGCCCCATGTGCACTAAGGAGGATAGAGATCATCTATTCTTTCAATGTAATTTTAGTTGCAGAGTCTGGAATTACCTACAAATCTATTGGATGGCAGAGGATGATATGGCTATCATTGCTTTCAATGCCAGAAGAGAGTTTTCCAAACCATTCTTCTCAGAAGTGGTATTCCTTGCATGTTGGAACATTTTGAATGTTAGAAATGATAGGGTTTTAGAAATATTAGGCCTTCGTTTAGAAGGTGGAGGGCAAGTTTTATTCTGGACAATTCTCTTTTGGCACACAGGATTAAGCCTAAGTTTAAAGAGGAACTACTTAGACGGATTTATTTTTTACCACATTGAGGTTAGCCTGTTCTTCTTTCCTTTTTCCTTTTGGGTCTTTTTGACCTTGTAAGAACTGTACATTTGTAACCTTGTGTTGGAATAAATAAATTGTTGTGGGGGTCCATACCCTACAGTTTTAGGTCAAAAAATATTGGAGCAATTGCCTCAGCGAAGGAATCCAGATTTCACGAAAACACCAAACACAACAAGAGACGCTTCAACTCCATCCGAGATTTGGTCAACGAGAGCGACATAGAGATTTGCAAAATACATACGGATCTGATTGTGTCAGACCCATTGACTAAGCCTCTTCCACGAGCAAAACATGATCAACACCAAGACTCCATGGGTGTTAGATTCATTACAATGTAATCTAGATTATTGACTCTAGTGCAAGTGGGATACTACAGGAAATATGCCTTAGAGGCAATAATAAAGTTGTTATTTTATATTTCCTTATTCATGATAAATGTTTATTATTCATGCTAGAATTGTATTAACCGGAAACTTGATACATGTGTGAATACTTAAACAAAACACTGTGTCCCTAGTATGCCTCTACTTGACTAGCTTGTTTATCAAAGATGGTTAAGTTTCCTAGCCATGGACATGTGTTGTCATTTGATGAACGGGATCACATCATTAGGAGAATGATGTGATGGACAAGACCCATCCGTTAGCATAGCACTATGATATTATGCAACTCCCGGACACCGGAGGAATGCCTTGTGTTCTATCAAACGTCACAATGTAACTGTGTGATTATAAAGATGCTCTATAGGTATCTCTTAAGATGTTTGCTGGGTTGGCATAGATCGAGATTAGGATTTGTCACTGCGAGTATCGGAGAGGTATCTCTGGGCCCTCTTGGCAATGCACATCATATGAAGCCTTGTAATCAATGTGACTAAGGAGTTAGTTGCATGATGATACATTAAGGAACGAGTAAAGAGACTTGCCGGTAACGGGATTCAACTAGGTATGAAGATATCGATGATCAAATCTCGGGCAAGTAAGATACCGATGACAAAGGGAATAACGTATATTGACATAGCGGTTCGACTGATAAAGATCTTCGTAGGATATGTGGGAACCAATATGAGCATCTAGGTTCCGCTATTGCTTATTGACCAGAGAGGTGTATCGGCCATGTCTACATAGTTCTCTAACCCGTAGGGTCCGCACGCTTAATGTTCGATGACGATATGTATTATATGAGTTATGTGTTTTGGTGACCGAAGATTGTTCGGAGTCCCGGATGAGATCACGGACATGAAGGGGAGCCTCGAAATGGTTGAGAGGTAAAGATTGATATATTGGAAGGTGGTATTCGGACACCGGAAGGGTTCTGGAGTGTATCGGGTACATACCGGAGTACCGGAGGGGTTACCGGAAACCCCGGGGGAAAGATATGGGCCATATGGGCCATAGGAGGGAGGCACACCAGCCTACAAGGGGCTGGCGCACCCCCCAGCACGGGGAAACCAAATTGGAGACGGGGTGGGGGCGGCGCCCCCCCCCCCTTTCCTTCTCCCTCTCCTACTCCTTCCCCCTCCCCCCTCCAAAAAAAGGAAGGGGGGTCAAATCCTAGTGGGAGTCCAAGTGGGATTCCCCCCCACTTGGGGCGCGCCTAGGTCGGCCTCCTCTCCCTCCCTCCTTTATATACGGGGGGCGCCCCTATGAGACACACCAATTGCTCCAAGCCATGTGCAGCGGCCCCCTCCACAGTTTGCGCCTTGTTACGTCTCCAACGTGTCTACTTTTACAAACTCTTTTGCTGTTGTTTTGGACTCTAATTTGCATGATTTGGATGGAACTAACACAGACTTACGCTGTTTTCAGCAGAATTGTCATGGTGTTATTTTTGTGCAGAAATTAAAGTTCTCGAAATGACCTGAAACTTCACGGAGTCATGTTTTGGAATTAATAAAAAATATTGGCGAAAGAATAAACAGAAAGGGGGCCCACACCCTGGCCACGAGGGTGGGGGCGCCCCCCTAGGGTGCACCCCGCTGCCTCGTGGGCCCCCTGGACCTCCACCGAACTCAACTCCAACTCCATATATTCACGTTTGCAGAGAAAAAAATCAGAGAGAAGGATTCATCGTGTTTTACAATATGGAGCCGCTGCTAAGCCCTGTTCTTCCTCCGGAGGGCATATCTGTTGTCCGTTCGGGGCTCCGGAGAGGGGAATCCGTCGCCATCGTCATCATCAACCATCCTCCATCACCAATTTCATGATGCTCATCGCCGTGCGTGAGTAATCCCATCGTAGGCTTGCTAGATGGTGATGGGTTGGATGAGATTTACCATGTAATCGAGTTAGTTTTGTTAGGGTTTGGTCCCTAGTATCCATTATGTTCTAAGATTGATGTTGCTATGACTTTGCCATGCTTAATGCTTGTCACTAGGGCCCGAGTGCCATGATTTCAGATCTGAACCTATTATGTTTTCATGAATACATGAGTGTTCTTGATCATATCTTGCAAGTTATAGTCACCTACTATGTTTTATGATTCGGCAACGCCGAAGTGACAATAATCGGGACCACTCCCGGTGATGACCGTAGTTTGAGGAGTTCATGTATTCACTAAGTGCTAATGCTTTGTTCCGGTTCTCTATTAAAAGGAGGCCTTAATATCCCTTAGTTTCCGTTAGGACCCGCTGCCATGGGAGGGTAGTGATGACCCACAAGTATAGGGGGTCTATCGTAGTCCTTTCGATAAGTAAGAGTGTCGAACCCAACGAGGAGCAGAAGGAAATGATAAGCTATTTTCAGCAAGGTATTCTCTGCAGGTACTGAAATAAGTGGTAACAGATAGTTTTGTGATAAGGTAAATTGTAACGAGCAACAAGTAACAAAAGTAAATAAAGTGCAGCAAGGTGGCCCAATCCTTTTTGTAGCAAAGGACAAGCCTGGACAAACTCTTATAATAGGAAAAGTGCTCCCGAGGACACATGGGAATTTCGTCAAGCTAGTTTTCATCACGCTCATATGATTCGTGTTCGGTACTTTGATAATTTGATATGTGGGTGGACCGGTGCTTGGGTACTGCCCTTACTTGGACAAGCATCCCACTTATGATTAACCTCTATTGCAAGCATCCGCAACTACAACAAAAGTATTAAGGTAAACCTAACCATAGCAAGAAACATGTGGATCCAAATCAACCCCTTACGAAGCAACGCATAAACTAGGGTTTAAGCTTCTGTCACTCTAGCAACCCATCATCTACTTATTACTTCCCAATGCCTTCCTCTAGGCCCAATAATGGTGAAGTGTTATGTATTCGACGTTCACATAACACCACTAGAGGCTAGACAACATACATCTCATCAAAATATCGAACGAATACCAAATTCACATGACTACTAATAGCAAGACTTCTCCCTTGTCCTCAGGAACAAACGTAACTACTCACAAAGCATATTCATGTTCATAATCAGAGGGGTAATAATGTGCATATAGGATCTGAACATATGATCTTCCACCAAATAAACCAACTAGCATCAACTACAAAGAGTAATCAACACTACTAGCAAACTACTAGCACCAATCCCGGACCTGGAGACAAGAATTGGATACAAGAGATGAACTAGGGTTTGGAGATGAGATGGTGCTGGTGATGATGTTGATGGAGATTGCCCTCTCCCGATGAGAGGAGCGTTGGTGATGACGATGGTGATGATTTCCCCCTCCCGGAGGGAAGTGTCCCCGGCAGAAAAGCTCCGCCAGAGCCCTAGATTGGTTCCACCAAGGTTCCGCCTCGTGGCAGCGGAGTCTCGTCCTGAAAGGTTCTCCCTTATTTTTTCTCATCGAAAGACTTCATATAGAAGATGGATGTCGGAGAGCCACCAGGGGGCCCATGAGGTAGGGGGCGCACCCAGGGGGAGGGGTGCGCCCCCCACCCTCGTGAGGAGGGTGTGGGCCCCCTGGCCTTCATCTTTGGCGACGATTTTTCTTTATTTATTTTAAGGTATTCCGTGGAGTTTCAAGACTTTTGGAGTTGCGTAGAATAGCCCTTCAATATTTGCTCCTTTTCCAGCCCAGAATTCCAGCTACCGGCATTCTCCCTCTTCATGTAAACCTTGTAAAATAAGAGAGAATAGCCATAAGTATTGTGACATAACGTGAAATAACAGCCCATAATGCGATAAATATCAATATAAAAGCATGATTCAAAATGGACGTATCAACTCCCCCAAGCTTAGACCTCGCTTGTCCTCAAGCGAAAAGCCGATAACAATAAATATGTCCTCATGTTTAGAGGTAGAGGCGTCGATAAAAAATAAAATATGGACATGAAGGCATCATGATTATTCTCATAACAGCCACATAAATAAATTTTGTCATATGATTACTTATGTTAAAGTGATGATCTTTTCACAAAGCCAAAGTATGAATCAGAAACCTTATTGAGCACCAACTAATTATACCCTCAGTCATGGAAGCAATTGCAATTTATCATAACATCGGAAAGAGTCTATGTTAGAGCTTAAAAGCAAGTCCACATACTCAACTATCACTTAGTCCTTCATAATTGCTAACTCTCACGCAATACTTGTGGTTACGGAGTTTTAACCGGACATAGAGAAAGATAGGGGCTTATAGTTTTGCCCCACAACCTTTTACCTCAAGGGTAATGTCAACAATAATAATTCATACTCCCCTACATCCAATTAGATATATATATATCATGTTCTTTCCAACATGTTGGGCTTGCCAAAGGATAAAATGAAAAAGGAAAGGTAAAGATCACCATGACTCTTGCATAAAGTTGAGGATAATAATAAAAGATAGGCCCTTCGCAGAGGGAAGCAGAGGTTGCCATGCGCTTTTATGGTTGGATGCACAAAATCTTATTGCAAAGGAACGTCACTTTACATTGCCACTTGTATGTGAACCTTTATTATGCAGTCCGTCGCTTTTATTGCGTCCACAACAAGTTCGTACAAAGCTTATTTCTCTTCACTAATAAGTCATGCATATTTAGAGAGCAATTTTTATTGCTTGCACCGATGACAACTTACTTGAAGGATCTTACTCGATCCATAGGTAGATATAGTGGACTCTCATGGCTAAACTGGTTTAAGGATATTTGGAAGCACAAGTATTATCTCTACTTGGTGCTGAGAATTTGGCTAGCATGAGGGGGAAAGGCAAGCTCAACATGTTAGAGGAACCATGACAACATACTTTATCTCAGATATAAGAAAACATAACTCATTATGTTGTCTTCCTTCTCCAACATCAACTCTTTAGCATGTCATATTTTAATGAGTGTTCCCAATCATAAAAGATGTCAATGATAATATATCTATATGTGAAACCTCTCTCTCCTTATTACTTCCTATTAATTGCAACGATGACCAAAGCTATATTTGCCAACTCCCAACAACTTTTAATCATCATACTCTTTCTATGTGAAGTCATTACTTTCAATAAGATCAATATGAGCTCTTTGTTTCTTTTTATTCTCTTCTTTTATGCACTCAAGATGATGGCAAAGTAATCAAGCCCTTGACTCAACACTAATCTTTATTAAATATAGCTCACGGACTCGATTGCATAGAGGGATCATAAAGCAAAACTTCAAAACTAAATCATGTCATGACTTTATTGTACTATATCAAGATACTACTACTAGGATCGAACTAATAAAAACGGTAAAGATAGGAGTTGTGATGGTGATACGATACCGGGGCACCTCCCCCAAGCTTGGCAGTTGCCGAGGGGAGTGCCCATACCCATGTGATTATGTATCCTTCTTTGTTGTTGGCGGTGGAGGTGTTGTTGATGATGCAAGCTTGTCGTCCACCTTCCATGGCATAGGCTCACCCTCATAGAAGGATGGTCGAGTCTCCGGAATCCTCAAATTTGCAATGGAAACAGCTCGAAACGAAAACAGAGGATATTTGCGTGATACGGTCGTCAAAACCTTCGGGAGAATATATAATGAATTTTTACAGACCAAAATACGTATCGTGCAAGAAAACGGAGTCCGGAGCGCACACGAGGTGCTCACGAGGTAGGGGGCGCGCCCAGGGGAAGGGGGCGCGCCCTCCACCCTCGTGGAGGCCTCGTGTCCTCCTCGGACTGCTACTTATTTTTCTATTTTTCTAAATATTCCAAAATGGAGAAATATTGCCTTAGAATTTGTTTTGGAGTCGGTCTACTTACCGTAACACATACCTATTCCTTTTCTGAGTCTGGAACGTTCTGGAAAGTGTCCCTTATGTATTCCTCTGGGGTTACAGTTTCAATAATATTAGTTTCAACATTTATAGGATTACCTGAGATATATTGTTTGATCCTTTGACCGTTTACCACCTTCGGATTTGTGCCTGCGAAGTTGTTGATTTTTATGGCACCGGAACGATAGACCTTCTCGATAACGTAGGGACCCTCCCATTTAGAGAGAAGTTTTCCTGCAAAAAATCTTAAACAGGAGTTGTATAGCAATACATAATCACCTACATTAAACTCACGCTTTTGTATCCTTTTATCATGCCATCTTTTAACTTTTTCTTTAAACAACTTGGCATTTTCATAGGCTTGGGTTCTCCATTCATCAAGTGAGCTAATATCAAATAACCTCTTCTCACCGGCAAGTTTGAAATCATAGTTGAGCTCTTTAATATCCCAATATGGCTTATGTTCTAGTTTGAGAGGTAAGTGACATGCTTTTCCATAAACCATCTTATACGGAGACATACCCATAGGATTCTTATATGCAGTTCTATAGGCCCATAATGCATCATCAAGTTTCTTGGACCAATTCTTTCTAGACCTATTAACAGTCTTTTGCAAAACTAATTTGAGCTCTCTATTGCTCAATTCTACTTGACCACTAGACTGTGGGTGATAAGGAGATGCAATTCTATGATTAACGTCATATTTAGCAAGCATTTTACGGAAAGCACCATGAATAAAATGTGAACCACCATCAGTCATTAAATATCTAGGGACTCCAAACCTCGGAAATATAACTTCCTTAAGAATTTTAATAGAAGTGTTATGATTAGCACTACTAGTTGGAATAGCTTCTACCCACTTAGTAACATAATCAACAGCAACTAAAATATGTGTGTATCCAATAGAGGCAGGAAAAGGTCCCATATAATCAAAGCCCCAAACATCAAATGGTTCAATAACAAGTGAATAATTCATAGGCATTTCTTGACGTCTACTAATATTACCAATTCTTTGACATTCATCACAAGATAAAACAAACTTACGGGCATCCTTGAAGAGAGTAGGCCAATAAAAACCATATTGCAATACCTTATGTGCAGTTCTATCTCCAGCGTGGTGTCCTCCATAAGCTTCGGAGTGACACTTGCGTAGGATTTGTTCCTGTTCATGCTCAGGCACACAATGTCTAATAACACCATCTACTCCTTCTTTATAAAGATGTGGGTCATCCCAAAAGTAATGTTGCAAATCATAAAAGAACTTTTTCTTTTGTTGGTATGTGAAGCTAGGTGGTATAAATTTAGCAACAATATAATTAGCATAATCAGCATACCATGGAGTGCTACGAGAAGTGCTTACGACATTTAATTGTTCATCAGGAAAGCTATCATCAATAGGTAATGGGTCATCAAGAACATTCTCTAACCTAGATAAGTTGTCTGCAACGGGTTCTCAGCTCCTTTTCTATCAACAATATGCAAATCAAATTCTTGCAGCAAGAGAACCCATCTAATAAGTCTAGGTTTAGCATCTTTCTTTTCCATAAGATATTTAATAGCAGCATGATCAGTGTGAATAGTTACTTTAGAATCAACAATATAGGGTCTGAATTTATCACAAGCAAACACCACTACTAAAAATTCCTTTTCGGTACTAGCATAATTTCTTTGAGCATTGTCTAGAGTCTTACTAGCATAATGGATAACATTTAATTTCTTATCAACTCTTTGCTCTAGAACAGCACCTACAACATAATCACTAGCATCACACATAATTTCAAAGGGTAAATTCCAATCAGGTGGCTGAACAATAGGTGCAGAGACTAATGCTTTCTTAAGTATTTCAAATGCTTCTACACAATCATCATCAAAGACAAATGGTGCATCTTTTTGTAAAAAATTAGTCAGAGGCCGAGAAATTTTTGAGAAGTCCTTAATGAACCTCCTATAAAACCTGGCGTGACCAAGGAAACTTCTGATACCTTTGATGTCCTTGGGACATGGCATCTTTTCAATAGCATCAACCTTGGCTTTATCAACTTCAATACCTCTTTCAGAAACTTTGTGTCCCAAAACAATACCTTCATTAACCATAAAGTGGCACTTTTCCCAATTCAAGACAAGATTAGTTTCTTCACATCTCTGGAAAATTCGATCAAGATTGCTCAAGCAATCATCAAAAGAGGAACCATAGACGGAAAAATCGTCCATGAAAACCTCACAAATCTTTTCACAAAAGTCAGAGAATATAGCCATCATGCATCTTTGAAAGGTAGCAGGTGCATTGCATAAACCAAAAGGCATACGTCTATAAGCAAAAGTACCAAAAGGGCATGTAAAAGTAGTCCTTGATTGATCTTTAGCTGACACAGGTATTTGAGAGAAACCAGAATAACCATCTAGAAAGCAATAATGTGTATGTTTGCATAATCTTTCTAGCATCTGGTCAATAAAAGGTAAGGGGTAATGATCTTTCTTAGTATCTTTATTTAATTTGCGGAAATCAGTTACCATCCTATAACATGTGATAATTCTTTGCGGAATTAATTCATCTTTATCATTAGGAACAACAGTAATACCTCCCTTCTTAGGGACAGAATGGACAGGACTTACCCACTGACTATCAGCAACGGGATAAATTATACCTGCCTCCAGAAGCTTGAGTATTTCCTTTCTTACCACTTCTTTCATTTTAGGATTCAAACGCCGTTGAGGATCACAAACTGGTTTGGCATCCGCTTCCAAGTTTATTTTATGTTGACATAGAGTGGGACTAATGCCCTTAAGATCATCAAGAGTATATCCAATAGCGGCATGGTGCTTCTTCAGAGTTTTCAATAATCTTTCTTCTTCATGGTCTGAAAGGTTAGCACTAATAATAATAGGATATATTTTCTTTTCATCAAGATAAGCATACTTAAGATTATCAGGCAACGGTTTAAGCTCAAACACGGGATCACCCTTGGGTGGAGCAGGATCCCCTAGGATTTCAACAGGCAAATTGTGTTTCAGAAAAGGTTCCTGTTTAAAGAATACTTCATCTATTTCCCTTCTTTCATTCATAAGCATATCATTTTCATGGTCTAGCAAATAATGTTCCAAAGGATCACTAGGAGGTACGGCAATAGAAGCAAGACCAATAATTTCATCCTTACTAGGAAATTCTTCCTCACGATGTTGTTTACTAAATTTAGAGAAGTTAAACTCATGAACCATATCATCCAAGCAAATAGTAACAACATTCTTTTTGCAGTCTATCGTAGCATTAACAGTATTCAAGAAGGGTCTACCAAATATAATGGGACAAAAGTTATCTTGCGGAGAAGTAAGAACAATAAAATCAGCAGGATATTTAGTTTTCCCACACAAGACTTCAACATCTCTAACAATCCCAATTGGTGAAATAGTATCTCTATTGGCAAGTTTAATTGTGACATCAATACCTTCTAATTCAGCAGGTGCAATTTCATTCTTAATTTCTTCGTATAAAGTATGTGGTATAACACTAGCACTCGCACCCATATCACATAAGCCATGGTAACAATGATCTCCTATTTTAACAGAAATAACAGGCACGCCTACCACAGGTCTATGTTTATCTTTAGCACAGGGTTTAGCAATTCTAGCAGTTTCACCTTCGAACTGAATAACATGTCCATCAATATTATCAGACAAGAGATCTTTAACAATTGCAATATTGGGTTCTACTTTAACTTGCTCAGGAGGTACATAAGTTCTGATATTGCTTTTACGAACAACAGTTGAAGCTTTAGCATGATCCTTTACTCTAACGGGGAAAGGTGGTTTCTCAACATAAGAGGTGGGAACAATAGGATCATTATAAGTGATAGTCTTTTCTTCAACTTTAATAGGTGTAGATACTTTTACTTCTGTGGGAGGATGATATTTAAACCACTTCTCCTTAGGGAGATCAACATAAGTAGCAAAAGATTCACAGAAAGAAGCTACTATCTCAGAGTCAAGTCCATATTTAGTGCTAAACTTACGAAAAATATCGGTATCCATAAAAGATTTAACACGATCAAACTTAGGTGTCATACCTGACTCCTTACCTTCGTCGAGGTCCCAATCTTTAGAGTTGTGTTTAATTCTATCCAATTAATTCCATATGAATTCAATAGTCTTCATCATAAAAGAGCCAGCACAAGAAGTATCGAGCATCGTGCGATTGTTATCAGAAAGCCGAGCTTAAAAATTCTGAAGAATTGTTTCTCTTGAGAGGTCAAGATTGGGGCATGAATATAACATTGATTTAAGCCTCCCCCAAGCTTGAGCGATGCTTTCTCCTTCGCGAGGCCAAAAATTATATATATAATTGCGATCACGATGAACAAGATGCATAGGGTAATACTTTTGATGAAATTCCAATTTCACTCTTTTCTAGTTCCATGATCTCGTATCACATAGCCTATACCATGTCAATGTGTCTTCCTTCAAAGATAAAGGAAAAGCCTTCTTCTTAACAACATCATTGGGTATACCTGCAAGCTTAAATAGTCCACAAATATCATCCACATAGCGAAGATGCTCGTCAGGATGCTTTGTTACATCTCCTGTAAAAGTATTAGCCAGCAGTTTTTCCATGATACCCGAAGGAAATTCAAAAGGAGTTTCATTTTCAATAGGTTCAGTAGGTTGAGGGGCAACTATTTGCTCTACTGGAAGGGGTGAAGATACCCCGAACAAGCCCCTCATAGAATTACTTTCCATAGTAACAAGTGACAAAAAAATCCAGCACACTATATAAATTTTTCCTTACCAAATTCCACCTACCGAAGGCGCTACACTCCCCGGCAACGGCGCCAGAAAAGAGTCTTGATGACCCACAAGTATAGGGGATCTATCGTAGTCCTTTCGATAAGTAAGAGTGTCAAACCCAACGAGGAGCAGAAGGAAATGATAAGCGGTTTTCAGCAAGGTATTCTCTGTAGGTACTGAAATAAGTGGTAACAGATAGTTTTGTGATAAGGTAAATTGTAACGAGCAACAAGTAACAAAAGTAAATAAAGTGCAGCAAGGTGGCCCAATCCTTTTTGTAGCAAAGGACAAGCCTGGACAAACTCTTATAATAGGAAAAGCGCTCCCGAGGACACATGGGAATATCGTCAAGCTAGTTTTCATCACGCTCATATGAATCGCGTTCGATACTTTGATAATTTGATATGTGGGTGGACCGGTGCTTGGGTACTGCCCTTACTTGGACAAGCATCCCACTTATGATTAACCTCTATTGCAAGCATCCGCAACTACAACAAAAGTATTAAGGTAAACCTAACCATAGCAAGAAACATGTGGATCCAAATCAGCCCCTTACGAAGCAATGCATAAACTAGGGTTTAAGCTTCTGTCACTCTAGCAACCCATCATCTACTTATTACTTCCCAATGCCTTCCTCTAGGCCCAATAGTGGTGAAGTGTTATGTATTTGACGTTCACATAACACCACTAGAGGCTAGACAACATACATCTCATCAAAATATCGAACGAATACCAAATTCACATGACTACTAATAGCAAGACTTATCCCTTGTCCTCAGGAACAAATGTAACTACTCACAAAGCATATTCATGTTCATAATCAGAGGGGTAATAATGTGCATATAGGATCTGAACATATGATCTTCCACCAAATAAACCAACTAGCATCAACTACAAAGAGTAATCAACACTACTAGCAAACTACTAGCACCAATCCCGGACCTGGAGACAAGAATTGGATACAAGAGATGAACTAGGGTTTGGAGATGAGATGGTGCTGGTGAATATATTGATGGAGATTGCCCTCTCCCGATGAGAGGAGCGTTGGTGATGACGATGGTGATGATTTCCCCCTCCCGGAGGGAAGTGTCCCCGGCAGAAAAGCTCTGCCAGAGACCTAGATTGGTTCCGCCAAGGTTCCGCCTCGTGGCGGCGGAGTCTCGTCCCGAAAGGTTCTCCCTTATTTTTTCTCATCGAAAGACTTCATATAGGAGAAGATGGACGTCGGAGAGCCACCAGGGGGCCCACGAGGTAGGGGCCGCGTCCAGGGGGGAGGGGCGCGCCCCCCACCCTCATGAGCACGGTGTGGGCCCCCTGGCCTTCATCTTTGGCGATGATTTTTCTTTATTTATTTTAAGGTATTCCGTGGAGTTTCAGCACTTTTGGAGTTGCGTAGAATAGCCCTTCAATATTTGCTCCTTTTCCAGCCCAGAATTCTAGCTGCCGGCATTCTCCCTCTTCATGTAAACCTTGTAAAATAAGAGAGAATAGCCATAAGTATTGTGACATAACGTGAAATAACAGCCCATAATGCGATAAATATCAATATAAAAGCATGATGCAAAATGGACGTATCAGGTAGGACAAAAGATGTCATGCAAGTTCTTTTCCATAAGCACATATGACTATATTCAGAATACATGCCTACATTATATTGATGAATTGGAGCTATTTCTGTGTCACCCTATGTTAATTGTTGCATGGTGAATGCCATCCGACATAATTATCCATCACTGATCCATTGCCTATGATCTCGTTTCATATTGATCTGTGCTAAGTTACTTCTCCATTGCCACTATTACGATTGCTACAAAACTGCTACTGTTACATTTGCCACTGTTACCATTACTTCCATAGTACTTTGCTACTAAATACTTTGCTACAAATATTAAGTCTTTCAGGTATGGTTGAATTGACAACTCAGCTGCTAATACTTGAGAATATTCTTTGGCTCCCCTTGTGTCGAATCAATAAATTTGGGTTGAGTATTCTACCCTCAAAAACTGTTGCGATCCCCTATACTTGTGGATTGTCAAGACCTTTTTCTGGCGCCATTGCTAGGGAGGGTAGGACAAAAGATGTCATGTAAGTTCTTTTCCATAAGCACATATGCCTATATTCGGAATACATGCCTACATTATATTGATGAATTGGAGCTAGTTCTGTGTCACCCTATGTTACAACTATTGCATGATGAATGCCATCAGACATAATTATCCATCATTGACCCATTGCCTACAAGCTCATTTCATATTGATCTTTGCTAAGTTACTTCTCCGTTTCCACTGTTACGATTGCTACAAAACTGCTATTGTTACTTTTGCCACCATTATCGTTACTTCCGTACAACTTTGCTACTAAATACTTTGTTGTAGATATTAAGTCTTTTAGGTGTGGTTGAATTGAAAAATCAGCTGCTAATACTTGAGAATATTCTTTGGCTCCCCTTATGTCGAATCAATAAATTTAGGTTGAATACTCTACCCTCGAAAACTGTTAAGATCCCCTATACTTGTGGGTTATCAAGACCTCTTTGTGTTATGTTATGGATGAAGAAACTGCTAGAGACTTTCTTGCTTGCAACGATAGATATGATCTTAAGAAACTGTTAGCTAAGCTGAAAGAGAAGTCTTTGAATGCTAGAATGCAATATGATCCTACATTTGCAACTTCGCCTATCTTTGTTACTGATAAGGATTATGAACTCTCTGTCGATCCTGAGTTAATTACTTTGGTTAAATCTGATCCTTTCTATGGTTATGAATCTTAAACTGTTGTGGCACATCTTACTAAATTGAATGATATAGCCACCCTATTTACTCATGAGGAAAAAATTCGCTACTACTATTTTCTTAAATTGTTTCCTTCCTCGTTAAAGGGTGATTCTAAAATATGGTTTAATTCTCTTGCTCCTGGTTGTGTGCGTAGTCCCCAGGATATGATTTATTATTTCTCTAGAAAATATTTCCCTGCTCATAAGAAACAAGCTGCCTTGCAGGAAATATTTAATTTTGTGCAAATTGAAGAAGAGAGTCTCCCACAAGCTTGGGGGAGGCTTCTCTGATTACTTAATGCTTTGCCTGATCATCCTCTCAAGAAAAATGAAATACTTAATATCTTTTATAATGGACTAACCAATGCTTCTAGAGACCACCTGGATAGTTGTGTTGGTTGTGTTTTTAGGGAAAGAACTGTTGAGCAAGCTGAATTGCTATTGAATAATATATTGAGTAATGATAATGATTGGACACTTCCTGAACCAACTCCTAGGCCAACTCTGAAGAAAAGGGGAATTCTATTTCTCGGTCCTGAAGATATGCAAGAGGCAAAGAAATCTATGAAAGAAAAAGGTATTAAAGTTGAAGATGTTAAGAATTTACCGCCTATTGAAGAGATACATGGTCTTGATAACCCGACACAGGTAGTAAAGGGAAATTCTCTCTATAGATTTGATAAGGGTGAAATCCCATCTACTAAGTTTGCTAGTCAATGTTTGGATGAGTTTGATAATTTTATTGTTAAACAAGAAAACTTCAATGCTTATGTTGGTAGACAATTGAAACGTGATGCTTATATGGTTGAACACTTGAGTGATTATATGTCTATAGTTAAAAGTGATCTTAAAATTATTAGTAAACATGTGTCCATGGTTACGACTCAAGTAGAACAAGTACTTAAGCCACAAGATGATTTGCTCAATGAGTTGAATAATAAGAACAATGATAATGCTATTAGAGTTATGACTAGAGGTGGTAAAATGACCCAGGAACCTTTGTATCCTGAGGGCCGTCCTAAGAGAGTTGAGCAAGATTCACAGACAATTAATACTGAAACACCTAGTCCTTCTAACAAAAAGAAAAGGAATACTGATAGGACTTTGCGTGCTTCTAGTGAACCTGTTATTGACACACCTGAGAACCCCAATGATATTTCTATTTCTGATGCTGAAACACAATCTGGTGATGAACATGAACCTAGTAATAATGTTAACAATGATGTTCATGTTGATGCTCAACCTAGTAATAATAATAATGTAGAGATTGAACTTGTTGTTGATCATGATAACCCACAATCAAAGAATCAACGTTATGATAAGAGAGACTTCGTTGCTAGGAAGCACGGTAAAGAAAGAGAACCATGGGTTCAGAAACCCATGCCTTTTCCTCCTAAGCCATCCAAGAACAAAGATAATGAGGATTTTGAGGGCTTTGATGAAATGATTGGACCTATCTTTTTGCGTATGCATTTGACTGATATGCTTAAAATGAATCCCTATGCTAAGTATATGAAAGATACTGTTGCTAATAAAAGAAAGATACCAGAAGCTGAAATTTCCACCATGCTTGCTAATTATACTTTTATGGGTGGAATACCAAAGAAACTAGGAGATCCAGGAGTACCAATTATACCATGCTCCATTAAAACAAACTCTGTTAAAACTGCTTTATGTGATCTTGGAGCCAGTGTTAGTGTTATGACCTTCTCCTTATATCGTACACTTGATTTGAATAAGTTGACAACTACTGAAATCTCTTTGAAAATGGTTGATAAATCAACTACTATACCCATCGGTATTTGTGAGGATGTGCCTGTTGTGGTTGCAAATTTTACTATTTTAACGGACTTTGTTATTCTTGATATTCCCGAGGACGACAGTATGTCGATCATCCTTGGTAGGCCTTTTCTGAATACTGCAGGGGCTGTTATTGATTGCAACAAAGGCAATGTCACTTTTCATGTTAATGGTAATGAGCATAAGGTAAACTTTCCTAAGAAACAACCTTAAGTTCATAGCATAAATTCTATTGGAAAAATTTCAACTATTACTATTGGAGGTTTTGAATTCCCTCTTCCTACTGTCAAAAAGAAATATGTAATTCTTATTGCTAGGGACATGCATATCCCCATTGAGGTAACCTAGTGTTATTCAAAAATTCTCTGGTTTCATGTTATTCGGAAGAAGTTTGTTAACAAGACTTGATCAACCTTGTTAGTCGATTCCTTTTGATGAGCATGAGATGTATGAAGTTAGAAAGCACAACTTTCTGTACCCTCCTTTTACTTTCTGTTATTTAGTTTAGGTAAAGCAAAATTAGTATTTTTCTATCTGTTTTCTGAATTATCCTTGCAATAAAAAATACCCCGAAAATAAAAGTTCTCCAAATGCCCTAAAAATTGAGTATGATTTTTTGTAGAATATTTGAGAATTTCTGGCACTTAGAACACACCAGGGGGACCCACCATTTGGCCACGAGGGTGGAGGGCGCGCCCTACCCTCCTGGGCGCGCCCCCCTACCTCGTGGGCCCCACGTGACCCCCTCCACTTATTCCAGCACCCACACACTTCGTCTTCCTCCAGAAAAAATCATCCTGTAGCTCAAACTCGTGTTCTCACTCGTTTTGCTACCATTTTCGATCTACTTTGCTCAAAGCTCCATTCAAAAAACTGCTTTTGGGCATTGTTCTTCGGTATGTGACTCCTCCAATGGTCCAGTTAGTTTTTGTTCTAGTGCTTTATTCATTTCAAAATTTTGATGTTGAGGTGACCTTGTTCTTGAGCTTGCATGTCAAATTTATATGGGACAAAGTAGTTTGAAAGCATGAGATAGCCTCTACGCACTTGTGGGAGTAGTTGCTACCAATCTTGTTGAGCTTAGTTCACTTTTATTTTGAGTCACTAAAAATTTTAGAAATTTTCAGAGGAAGAATATGTTGAAGAGATTGTTGAGAGGCTCCTCGAGCCGAAGTTCGAAGGAAAAGTAAAATGAAGAGAATAAAAAGCCCAAGTACAACCTTCCCCGCACCACAGAGGTTCGGCCGTGTGAATGGCCTTGTGATGCATTCTTGAGGGCTGCTAGAATTTATGAATACTTTCATTATTTGGCTGAGAATGCGGGCATCACCGACTTCATCCACGATAAGTGTGACCAGTACCTCCTACTCACTAATATTTTCGTGCAAAACTTCCATTTCCATGCTAGTTTATTTTCTTTTCTTGCTTTCTTCTTGTGTGTTTGAAAAACTTTGAGAAAAACCAAAAAAAATAGTTGTAGCTTTGTAGCGACCCGACCTCAAATGGTCAAGTCTCTGTGCTTAAGTGTCATCCCTGGATCGGTATGCTGACACACACAGTACTCGAGGATTTATAACAGAGGTAAATCACATATATAAAATAACATAAATACTATTACCTCAATCCAAATAGCGGAAGAAACAACAAGGTTGTGGATTCCCATCAACACCAACGGCAAAGCTGAGTGTAGAAATCGTAACCCTAACATATCACTTACTCGTTGTAAGATTCCTACAACATGAGACGTTCAGCCTTGTAGGTCAGTACATTGAATGTACTGGCAAATTCACACCATAGGATAAATGATGAATAATAGCTATCACTACATGCATATTTGGCTGGTGGAAAAGCTCTAGTTTATTTTTGCATAAAGCCAATTTTTCCCTACAACAAGGAATATATTTTATGTAACTACAAAGTTTGTTGAAAACATTGAGAAGGTTCCTCCAACTAATCATCAACCAAACAAATTATTTAAGTAATGTGATGAGATCAACATGATAATCCAAGAACCAGATACTCAAGATGTACATAACCAGGGACACGGCTAACCATGATTATTTTGTACACTCTGCAGAGGTTTGCGCACTTGTCCCCACAAGACTCGAATACATCCATGGTCGAAGATTCGAGACACACTCTTTCTGAAGCATTAACTCTCTACTCTGGATATACAGTACCACCTACAACCCACTACATCTGCTAGTCTACCTCTTCAAGAGCTTCACGCAACTTACTCAACTATTCCAGAGCCCATATTAGCTTGTGGCTGCACACGGAAGTTTCTAGCATGAATAATCTTATGATCCCTTTGTACCTGGGTGGCGGACCATAGGATGATCACACGGGTACTCCGGGATATCCTAGGACAACACTGGATTCTCCATGTGCCCTGACAACCATTGGGTACTCCAGGGTGCCTTCAAGCAATCCACCCAGATGTGTATTTAAGTAGCCACCTTAATTCAACAATTAGTTAACAATACTCACATCTATCATGAATCACTCGAACCAAACCACGTCTATGAGCATAGCATAGCAATATAAGCAATGTCAAAGTAACTCCCAAAGGTTTGATAATAAATAGGTAAATAGGTACTACCTCATCTACTTCCCAATACCAACATGTTATCAATTCCTAACCATGCAATGTTTGAGGGTGAAACTAATGCATAAAAACTGGGTATGAAAGGGATATGATCAAAGTGTGAACTTGCCTCGTACTGTTGATGAAGATGATTCGCACTCATAACTCCTGATAGTTCTATTAGTCACACTTCGTTCAATCTATCGTAAGCAAACAATAGTAACCACACATAAGCAATCACTCAAAAGATCGGAAAGAACGAAGAAAACACTTTAGAAAACTTCGAAACCAAGCAAACAACTCTTGAAACAGAAAACAATTTCTAACAGTACCAAAATTAAGTGATTTTGGCCTTATCAAAAAGTTTAGGTCAACAACTTTGATTTGCAAAAGGAATCAACTCAAACGGAGTTATTAAACTTGAGTTACGATCAAACGAAGTTCAAATACAGATATGTTTGAATTCAAATTTTAAACTTTCAAAAACATGTTTAAGTTGTTTTACTAGATAGAGGGGATCATAACAAAGAAGTGGGCATTGGTTTCGTTGGATTTGGATAAACGACGTAAAAGTTGTGAGGGTTTGAAGTCTAGGGGCTAAACTGTAAATAAAACATCTACAAAGAAATCCCTGACTAAAACTAACAGAAAAAGAAAAAGTCTAAATAACGAACATTCATTACCGAACACTAGCCAATGAAATTTGTTCGCTCCAGAGCCTAAACTAATGAACGCTCTCTAAATAACAAAACCTAAATAATAAACCGCTCTAAAAGAATAAAACCAAAAAAATGCAGAAAAACTGGGGCGGGTTAAATCGGTTTATACCGGTTTGAGGGAAAAGTCCGGCGGCGGCAGCTCGTCTACTCCGGCGATGGCGCGACGACAGCGAGTGTTTGCGGGCTAAGGCAACGTGGCGAGCGGCAGCGCCGGTGCGGCAGCGGTGTGCGGTGGCAGTGGCGGAGTGAGGTGGAGCAGCGGCTTCGGGCGGCGGAGCTCGGCGGTGGCGGCGAGATGCGAGGCGGCGGCGGCTTTGGGCGAGGAGAGGAGAGAGGCGAGGGGACTGGGGCTGCGGCGTTTATGAAGGCGGAGGGGAGGTCGAGGCGTGGAGGAGGGGCAAGGCAAGGCGGCGCGGGAGGCGGAGTCCGGGAAGGACACGGCGGCGATGGCGTTGTCGTGGCGGCGGTGGCGCTATCGTGGCGGCGGTGGTCTCCCGCTCGGGCGGTTTAGGGGCGACGGGGTACTGGGCCGCGGCCTGGCTGAGCTGGGCCGGCCCAGTTCGGCAAAAGGGATGTTTTTAAACATTTTTCCAGACGAACAAAAGTAATAAAAACCAACTAAATAAAAATATTATATAGGCATATAATATATCAAAAATTTCAAAAAAAAAGATTTCCTGTGGCCTGAACATTTTTGTAGCATCAAATAAATTCCAGAGAAATTCGAATAATTTAAACAGTGCTACTACTACAATAAAACCAAATAAAAATCATTTTAAAAATACCAAAACAATTTCAAATTTATTTCTCTCCATTTTCCACTCTAGGGAATCATTTTACCCTAATATATTTTATTTTTGGAGAAAAAATAATTTGAATAAAACCCAAATAACTCCAAATTGAAAATAATTTCAAAGGGACTCTAAATTGGATCATTTTAAACTCCCAACTCATATTTCATATGTTTTGAAGAAGTCATTTTATCTTCTCTCAAGAAAATCATTGAGTTGCATAAAGTTTCTGAATTTAAGATATTTCCAAATGAAATTCAAATCTGTTCAAAAACCCTTTTTCATTTATTTAAATGGAAGAAGTCATATCATCTTCTCTCTAGGGTTTTGTGTTGTAATGAATTTGAATTCCTGGAGATCAGAAAGCAAAGGTGAAAGTTTGGGAAAGTCCTTTTATTCCCTCTCATTTAACTTTCAAAAGTTTCAAATTTCACTCAACTTCACACAATCAATCAAACAAGCAATCAAAACTATCTATTTAATATAACATTCCAAAATCTAGAATTTTGGGATGTTACAAACCTACCACCCTTAAAATGAATCTCGTCCTCGAGATTCAGAGAGGCTAGAAAGAAATAGGTTAGGGTCGGGGTCTTCTCAAAATCCATCGATTTTCACATGGGGTCTGGGGTGCTACCACCCTTAGAAACATTGTTACGGTTCCATCAATGCTCATGTACTCCGTCCTTATTATTGATAGTGTCGATCTTCTCAGATCTTCAAGATTAATTCCTCCTCTGGGATGTTCCGATAGTGGCATAACCCTTTTTCCTCCATTCTTTTGTCCTTTCATCTTGGTAAGGTTCTTCTGTGACTGGGTCTTCTTAGCTGACAGGTCTGGCGCCAATACTAAACAACTAGCGATATCTCATGGTGGTCAACAATTTATGGTTTCTCCTGCAGGAAATGGGTCTGGGCTTCATTCTCACCGTATGACCTACGTTTGGCAACAGCTGCCTTGTACAAGGGAAAAATGTCGTACCATTCTAAGGTTTAAACAAGGTTTTGATCGTCGTCCCTCTACTATCGGTAAGTCACTCAGATTTTCCATCCCTTATAGCAAGGTGAATAATAAGAGTAAGTCGGTAGGGTGATCAATCCACCCCGCACCCAAATCATTAGCTTGTATATGGTTTAGCAAATCTCGCATTCTAACACTCGGTCTTCCTCACAAGCAGTGCAGAATTTCTCTTATCGACGAACCAAGTTCGGATAATCCATTGATTCTCCAAGCCAAACAAACATCTATCGTTTCTTCACAACTCTCAGGTTTTATGTTGCTCCTATAAAATCGTCTATTGAATAAAAAATGTATCTTCTTCCAGGGGTTTTCCTTCAGCAAGAGTGTGCTTGCTTCTTGGCAGGTCCTCGGGCCTGTGGGTTATGGCCTATCTCATCACTTGTAATCCTTGAACTCATCCTCTGGGCAACTGATCATTCTTTTCCAACATCCAGCTTCCTAGCATTCTTAAATCCACCCAATTGTACTGTCTGCTTTCCTTCTATTGACACCAAACTAAGACGTGACTACTCAGACTCATCATGGAGTTACAATTGCTCCATATTACCAATGTTATACCTCCTTTATATCCAATAGTACTTCATCTCTCCATACTCTTGGGGTATCCCACATATCAAGATAAAACTCGTATTTATTTTGTCTGAAGTCCACTTCATGGAATATTATACTCCTTTCCAGAGGTAAAGTGTCCTCACATGGTACTACCACCCTTGAGATGCAAAAATTCATCCATAAACCACATTTCTCATATCCTCGAAAATGGTCAAATTCTTTCTTTATAGAGTAACAACTCATAAAATCCAAATCACTTCTAACTTCATTCATTCTCAAATTATTACAATCTCCTTCATTTCCATTACATGCCTCAACTCAACACCTGAATGTAAAAGAATTGTTCCCACTACTACTACATTTCTTTTGTTGCTAACTCAACTATTTAGCACAAGTCTCCTTCTCCTTGGGACAATCTCTTGCAAAATGCCCTGCTTCATTTCAGAAGAAACACATTACTTCTGACAAGTCTCAAGGTTTCCTCGTGATCACATAGCCTCCTTGGGTCCTCGGCTTCCTTTTTGGGCAACTGTTGAAGTAGTGCCCCGACTCCTTGCACCTGAAAAAGGTGATATGACTCAGGTCCTTCTTGGTATCCAATCTACTTCTCTTCCTGGACTTTTCCATTCCAATCAGGGCTTCTATTTCCTGTGGGTCATACTCTACTTCCTCTGTTGGGAATTCTACTAGATCCCCATTCAAACAATTTTGGGAGATGTGTCCTTCTCCACATGAATAGCATGACTTGGAGCAGGTTTTAATTTTATTTCCTTTGTGTATGTCCTTGACATCTTCCTTCATTGACGGTTCTTCTAAAATTTCCATGAGGGCTCCTTTCATTGCTTCTTTCTTCTGTTGGATGGTTCTTTGTACCTTGGGGTAAATGTGACACTGAGCAGGGTAGTCGGTAGTTCCTTCACACAAGAAACAAGTAATCTGCCTAGTTGGGCATTCTTTAGTTGGGTGACTTCCTTCACAATTAGGGCATTCATCCTTCTGCTCCTTATGGTTGTGTCCTATTTCTCCACAGAGCTTGCATGCACAAGATTTCTTCATATCATTTCCATAAGGCTTCATCTTCTGGAACACAAGCCGAGACTTTGGCAAAGTCAACTTAAATTATTCCCAAGTGGTTACTCCTTGTCATCCATTGATGGTTTGGTACATCCTCCACCATGTAGCAGCACCTCTTTCAAAGCATTGAAGAGCATGCTGGGCCATATCCTTTCCGGCTATAGGGTTATTCTTCATGTGATCCTCCATGCTCTGAATCCATCGGTCTGTCTCCAATTGACTAATCGGTCCAGATAATATGAGCTCATATCCATTCATCCTCTATTGGGTCCAGGGGTTTTGGGGTGAGATAAGAGAGATAGAGAGGGATACACACAATACAAACAATAGTTTTGAAAAGGCATTTTATTTTTGTGGCTGTCGGAAAAAAAACATCAAAAAAACGACAGGTCACACTCGTTGCATCTAACGTAAGTATATAACAGGGGTTTGGTCTTCCAAAGGTCAATAAATCTTCACAGTCGCCAAACTCTTCTTGTTCATGTCTCCGATGGCTTCTTCCGATCATGCTTGTCCTTCTCAAGTTCCTCTGCCAGATCTCTATTGACGCAAAGTCTCTAGTGACATCCTTTAATATTTCTGGAGTTGTGTTCCAAACTTCTGGGCTTCAACATCCTTGGCATGAACCATGGTCCTATTGTCCTTCAGTTCCTGACGAATCTCCACTATCTCGAGGTTTAGCTCCTCCAGCTTGGCTACTTTCAGCTTCTGGTTCCTGAGTGCTTCACGAATTGTCTCCTTGTCAAATATGACTTCCTAAAGGTCCCTCTAAAATTCTTCATGTAATACTCTAGATCCTGGCGATGCACCAGCTAAGGTTAAAACTCCATCCTTTGCTGACAGATGCTCCATCAGCCTTCTACCATCCAATTCTTCCGAAGAATGCATGCTTAACACCTCACAGTGACAATAACATAAGAGGGCAATAACACCATGGTTAGTTGTGTCTATGCCCATGTTACTACCATGAGCTTTCATTCCATAATTGATATCTCCTATCTTAGGGTTTTATTGACAAAAACTTTGAGTTCTAATGCTCTATGTTCCAGTCTTTCTCCGTTACACCTTGATCTCGGGTATTGACAGCTTCCATAGTCTGACAAATTCCATAAGGGTAGCCTTCCTAGGTCATACTAATCTAGAAATTCTTCAGAATCCCTCAAATTCTCCTAGTCTTCAACCGTTGTAGTTTCCATTACTATAGTTGCATGGTAAAAATCCTCTTTATTCCAAAGTGGTCTTAGTTGTCCAATATCTTGTACTTCTTGGAGTGGTCTCAGGCCTTTTTCTAGCGCCGTTGCCAGGGAGTCATAGCGTGGGGTGAATATTCTCGTGTGTGCTTGTTTGCTTTATCACTAAGTAATTTTTAGTTGTTGTTCTTAGTTGTCTTCTATCTTTAGTTATGGGTAGGAAACGCAAAATACCAAAAAAAATAGCTGTACCTACTGAACCAATGGTTGAAGAACCACTCAAAATCTATCACACTACTGAAGCTTTTTACTTGGATCATCTTTGATCCCTTTGTGCTCATGCTGAAACCCCCACTAGCTTAGTTGAGGGCAAATCTTTAGATGAGCATGCTTGTTATGTGTGACAACGTATATCTAAAAAAGGGAAACTTTTACTGGATCAAATTCATCGTTTGCAATGCTATGCTTGGACTTTATGTGAATTATATGATGTTACTTGTTGTTCTGAAAACCCAAAGAAACACCTTCCCTACCAATGTGAGGTTATTGATAATGGAATCGTATCTTCGTACGCTAAGGGTGTTTACAATTACTATGATGTTCAATAAATTGAAGAATTTGTTGCTTTTAAGGGTGCTTATGAAATTGCTTCTTTGATTGAAAAGTATGATGCTACTGTCTACAAATCTGAAAATTTTGCCATACTTGAATATTGTTATGATAATTATGCTTCTAATGCCTATGTTAAACTATATATTGAGAAATTCTCCATTGTCCAAGAAGAGACTAATATTTTGCAGGAAGCTTTGGAAGAAGAAATTGATGAAACTGTGAGCTCATTGGATGAAAAAGATGATGAGGAGAGCGAAGAACAAAAGGAGGAAGCGTGGATCAGCTACCCGTGCCCGCCTTCTAATGAGAGTAACTCTTCAACTCATACATTGTTTAATTTCCCTTCGTGCTTACCGAAGGATGACTGCTATGATGATTACTATGATGATTGCTATGATGATTGTTATGATCCCGCTGATTCTCTTGAATTACCCCTTTTTGATGATGCTTGCTATGCTTGTGGCCAAGATTGTGGGTGTACAAAAGTAGGGGCTCTGCTTTTGACCCCTTTTACCTGTGCACGGGCAGTCAGAGCCACCCACCACGGCCACGCATAACAGGGCAGGAGAGGAAAGCCGGAGAGAAGCCAAAGGAACAAGACGAACAAAGCAACGACAAGGGCCAAGGCCACAAAGATCGAGTGGACTAAGCACGTTTCCCCGGCAAGGACCCTTGCCGGGGGAGCCTCAGCGGCCCCGGCAAGACCCTTGCCGGGGCAGCTCGCCCCACACCAACATAGTGAGCCACCTTCGAGCCCACCAATGCTAAGAAAATGCATTGGGACAGGGCTCGGGAGGCACCTCCGTGGTGGCATGCAGATCTTTGTGAAGACAAAGAATATTCAAGATCAGATGAGGATTAGAAGGCAACGATCCCTGGCAGGTTTCTTGCCGAGGAAGCCCACAAGACCCCTGGCAAGGTCCTTGCCGGGGACGACAGCGTGCCCCGGCAAGACCCTCGGCAAGGGCGCCAGCAGGGCCACTGCCAGGCCCATGCCAGCAAAGACTCCGCCGCCATTCGCATGCAGCCGTCGACCCAACCGGCTGGGCAGGCACCTGCATGGTAGCATGCAGCCCTTCGTGGAGGCTTCACCACCGCACCACCTCAGATGCATGCCTGCCTACATGGCACCGCATGCATCACTGGCCAGGGCGCGTGTCAAAGCAAGGAGGGGCGACGACGGACGGGACGGGACTCGCCCCCGTCCCCGATAAAGTGAAGAGACACCTAAGCCTCGCATTAAATGCGCTTTGTCCTGTAATACCAGCGCTAGGATCGCAACACTGTAGCACTTTCCACCTCATGTGTGCCACTGTGGCACCCCCTTTTCGCCTATAAAAGGAGGCCCATGGCGCACGGGAGAGGGATTCGGCTCTTTGGAACCTGGCAACACCCAGAGGTAGTTCAAGAGCTCAAGAACACTAAATACATCCACTAAAGCAGTATCGTAGGGTTTTACGCATCTTTGCGGCCCGAACCTGGGTAAAATCCCCCTTGTGCTGTCTACTAGTCCCGCTCTTCTCACGATCCCGCACCCTGCAACCGTAGTAGGGATTCTTGTGATCCCATAGGTGTCGTTTCCACCGACATCTTTGGCGCGCCAGGTAGGGGAGGGAAAATTGTGAGAATCTGGTCTAGTAGTTGGCCCAGCAGTTCATCATCGCCATGGCTCCTAAGAAGAAGACGACCACGGCGATCGGTTCATCTGGGACCGGACTGCCATCACCGGTGTGGGCCAGTAGCGGGCCAGTCACGGAGAGAACCCGTGGCGCGGCCTGCGAACATCCACATCACCCTGGCAGTCCAGGCCCGGCGGGCAGCATCGTTTGTGCGACAGGCGATGAGCTGCGCAGCGCCGGCCCCAGAGACGGAGTCGGGGCCCCCACAGGCGGCGTGGGGCCCTCCAGGGGCATCGTCGTACCGCCAACCGACAGTGTGGCGACCTCCAAGACACCAACGCCATCGCCCACGGCGCGCTCTTCTCAGATCGTGCGTGATGAGCAGCCCCGCCCCGCTGGTGACCCAGGGCGCCGCCTTGGGAAGAGACCCATGCGCCCTTCACAGGATGAGGAAGGCCAGCATGTGCACCGAGGCGCCGACGAGGGTGGTGGACGACTGCGGAGCCGTGGTGAGGCTCCTTCTAACGTGGCTAGAAGTTGAAGCGCATCGTGGTCCACCCAGCTCTCACCGCCGCCCAGGCCAGCAGAAGCCCTGGCACGCGCGCAGCTCCTTCTCGACTTCCCTCCCACTGCGGAGAAGCTTGACGAATGGAGGGCCACCGTCCGGAGCCTCGTCGGCATCGCCAACAACGATGAGTTGCGGCCGGCGGGACCCGTGGGCCGTCGCTCCGTCGAGCCACCACCTGCCAGCGGGGGCCGAGCCGGAGGCGATGCGGCCACAGTGTACTCCCCTCCTCTGCACCGGCCACCGCAGGCGACGACCCATTGTGACGATGCTCGTGATGATATCTCCATCGCATCGTCCGACCCGCTAACCAACCGCGATCAGCGCCAAGTCCTTTGGGAGCGGGCTCATGAGGACGCTCGAACCACCATCGAACGCCGACGTGATGCGCGCCACCAGTCGAAAAGGCGGGCAGGGCCCGCTACGGACCACCCAGCGTCAGGAGGCTACTGTGGCCTACCCTACGAGGTGGGTTGTCCGGATGTCACCCGTGAGTTGTGGCAGTTCCAGTGGCCCTCCCAGCGCATGTTCAAGCCCAACGTTGGCGAGAAGTACAATGGAAAGACTCACCCATCAGAGTTCCTCAGCATCTACACCATCGCGATGCAAGCTGTTGGGGCCCGTGACGATAAGGTGCTTGCCAACTACTTCCCGTTGGCACTGAAGCCTTATGTTATGTCATGGTTGATGCACTTGCTGATAGACTCCATCTCTTCTTGGGCGGATCTATGCCATGAGTTTGTTGGCGCCTTTACCGGAGGTCACCAATCTCATGGCCAGGCGAGTGATTTACACATCATTCCCTAGAAGGAAGGAGAAAACTTGCACAAGTACATCCAGAGGTTCAGCCGGGTGCAGTACAACATCCCCGATGTTCATCCCGCCGCTGTGATCAGTGCATTCCACCGGAATGTGCGCAACCGCAAGATGCACGAGGAGCTGGCGATGAACAAGGTCAAGGATGTGGCCGAGCATTATGTTCTGGTCGATCGATGCGCTCGCGCTGAAGAAGGAAGGAAGTACCCTGGCGAAGATGCCGGCACGGAAACCGACTCCACTGGCGATACCGCCGCCCCGGCAAAGAAGGGCCGACGCCATAATAGGAAGCACAAGGGTAAGGCCGTGCTTGCCGTCGAGGGATCCGACGACACCGGCGCCACCAAGAAAACCAAGGCGAGCAACCCCGGCAAGGAGGTTGCCGGGAGTGTCGCTTGCCGGGCCTTGGCGGCTGCCAACAAGCTAGGAGGCTCCGACAAGCAGTATTGCAAGATCCACCGCACCAAGGGCCATGACCTCCAAAACTGCCGGCAAGTAGAGCTGCTCGCTGAGAAGCAGAAGTCCGAGTATGAGCGGCAGGACAAGGAGAAGGGCCAAGATGGTACCGAAGGGTCCGGCAAGAAGGGTGGCAGCCAAGGAGGCCGCCGCGGCAAAGATAGTCAGCACGAGAGGCCCGCTCGGGGCCGCGACAAGAAGCAGGAAGACGATGATCATGACGGGGATGACGAGTCCGGCGACCACGATTTCCAGAAAGCCACAGAGGCCATGTGCGTTGATGGTGGCGCCTTGCTGCATACATCCCACCACGGGCTCAAGCAGTGGGAGCGTGAGATCACAGCGGTGGAGCCATTGTTCGATGCACGGAAGCCGCTGAAATGGTCTAGCACGCCCATCATCTTCGACACCAAGGACCACCCTGACCGCACTACTGCGGTCGGGTCCTTGCTGTTGTTGGTTTCACCAACGATCCACAACCTCAAGGTGACAAAGATGTTGGTTGACAGCGGGGCCGGCCTGAACTTGATCTCGCCTGTTTTGGTCAAGAGGCTGCAGATCCCTGATGAAGACCTCGAGGGGATGGGCACGTTCCAAGGAGTTAACCCGAGGAGGAGCCAACCAAAGGGAAAGGTCACTCTGCCCGTGACCTTCGGAGGCGAGCTGAACCACAGGACGGAGAGAATTGTTTTTGATGTAGCCAATATCCCCTTGCCTTACAACGGGATTCTTGGCCGCCCGGCGCTAGCCAAGTTCATGGCGGCTTCGCACTATGCCTACAACATGCTGAAGATGCCCGGGCCGATGAACATCATCACCGTCCCCTCCGACAAGAAAGATGCGTTGATTTGCACCGACCAACTCTACCGGGAGGAATTTGCAGCAGCTGCCGCTAAGGCACCTGCTCCTGCTGATGGAGCCCCAGGAGGGAAGAAGACCGGCGAGACCCCTCGCACCCACTCCGGCAAGCGCACCTCTTCGGGGTGTTGCACTCCCATTGAGGACGTGCCAGAGAGCTCCGCTGGCAAGAGCAAGAAGTCCAGAGCTACACCACCAGAGACCAACAAGGTGCCCGTCAAGGAGGACGGCACGGGTGGGGCTTTTACCATAAGCTCCACCCTCGACAGCAAATAGGAAAGCGAGCTCGTCACTTTCCTGCGGGTGAATGTTGATGTGTTTGGATGGCATGCCTCCGACATCCCCGGTGTTCCCAGGGAAGTGATTGAGCACCATCTTGTTGTCTGTCCTCATGCACGGCCCATCAAGCAGAAGGTCAGGAAGCAAGCTCTGGAGAGGCAAGAGTTCATCACGGAGGAAATCAGGAAGCTAGAGGCGGCAGGCTTGGTAAGAGGAGTACTCCATCTGACGTGGTTGGCCAATCCGATAGTGGTGCACAAGGCAAACGGGAAGTGAAGGCTGTGTATTGATTACACGGACATCAATAAGGCTTGTCCAAAGGATCCCTTCCTGTTACTGCGCATTGACCAGATTGTTGACTCCACGGTTGGGTGTGACCTATTATCGTTCCTCGACGCCTACTCAGGATACCACCAGATCTTCATGACAAAAGAAGACGAGGAAAAGACAGCATTCATCACCCCATGTGGTACGTATTGCTTTTTACGGATGCCTTTCAGGTTGAAGAGTGCTGGCTCAACCTTTGCAAGAGCAGTCCAAATTGGTTTTGAACCCCAGCTACATAGAAATATGGAAGCTTAGATGGATGACATAGTGGTCAAAACCAAGGACAAGGCAACACTCTTGCAAGATCTGGAGGAAACATTTGGAAACCTGCGCAAGATCAACCTCAAATTGAACCCTGAAAAGTGTGTCTTCGGTGTCCCGTCCGGCAAGCTTCTCGGGTTCTTTGTGTCATAGCATGGGATTGAAGCAAACCCAGACAAGATTAGGGCCATCGAGCAGATTGAGGCACCCAAACGGATCAAGGACGTGCATCGGCTCACTGGCTATGTTGCCACCATGAGCAGATTCAACTCCAAATCCGCGGAACGTGCCCTCCCCTTTTTCAAGATCCTGAAGAAGACGGGCCCAGTGGAGTGGACCCCAGAAGCCGAGGCGGCGTTCCAAGACTTGAAGAAGTACCTCTCCTCTGCCCCGGTGCTGGTTGCGCCTAAACCACAAGAGTCGTTGCTACAATATCTAGCGGCAACAAATCAAGTGGTTAGCGACGCATTGGTGGCGTAGAGAGAGGTCGACGAAGAGATAGCAGCAGTGGCAGAGTCAACGGTTAGCAGGACAGAACCCTCCCCGGCAGGGCTCGGTCCCGGTGAGACTGAGTCCCCGGCAGGGCTCGGTCCCGGCAAGACTGAGTCCCCGGCAGGGGTTGACGGTGGTGCGGCAGGGCCTGCATGGCCATATGAAGTAGCACAAAGGAAGAAGATGGTGCAGCACCCGGTTTACTTCGTCAGCTCCCTTTTACAAGGATCTAGGTCGAGGTACTCAGGTGTGCAAAAATTGCTCTTTGGCCTCCTTATGGCCTCGAGGAAGCTGCGCCATTACTTCCAAGCGCACAAGATCACCATGGTCACCCGCCTCCCATTACAACGGATACTGCATAACCCAGATGCCACGGGGAAGATTGTGGAATGGGCCCTATAGCTGTCGAGTTTCGGTTTAAAGTTTGAAAGTACCTCGACAATTCAGAGCAGGGTCTTGGCGGAGTTTATTGCAGAATGGACCTCGACGCCTGACGAAGAGGTACTGGATCATGTACTTTGATGGGGCCTTTTCGCTGCAAGGCACTGGTGCTGGTGTACTGCTTGTCGCACCCACCAGAGAGCACCTCAAGTACGTCATCCAAATGCACTTTCCCCGAGAGATGTCAACCAATAACATTGTCGAGTACGAGGATTTGCTTGCCGGTCTTAGGATCGCGGTAGACCTCGGAGTCAAAAAGCTCATCATTAGGGGCGACTCGCAACTCGTCGTCAGGCAGGTCAACAAAGATTACCAAAGCCCATTGATGGAGGCCTACGTGGATGAAGTGAGGAAGCTAGAGGAGCACTTTGACGGTATACAAGCGGAGCACGTCCCTCGGGCGGAGAACGACATCCCCGACTACTTGTCAAAGCGTGCTGCCCTCAAGCTACCTGTGGAACCAGGTACTTTTGTGCTTCAGCTGACTCAACCATCCGTCGAACCATCAGCCGGGCAGAACAAGCGAAGGAAGCTAGGCCCCAGCAAGTACTTCCCCTCCGAGCCTCCCGGGGCCACTCGCGAAGGTACTGTCGCGGATGCCAGCCTTGCCGCGGGTTTGCCAACTCCGGTAGGGCCTGAGGCCATGGTCGTAGAGACGGCCCCGCCCGCGGCAGAAGAAATGCCTTTAGTCCTTGCCATCGAGCCATAGGCTCCGGCATGGGTGCAGCATACCGTCTGATTCCTCCAAATAGGAGAGCTTCCTGAGGGGCAGGAAGAAGTGGAAAAAGTAGCCCGCCGGTCTGCTCTGTATCAATACGTTGATAGCATTTTGTACAGAAGGAGACCAAATGGGGTGAAATTGAAGTGCATCTCCCGAGAGGAAGGACTAGAGCTGTTGGCGGAGATACATGGAGGCATATGTGGCTCCCACATTGGGTCAAGGGCCCTTGCCGGCAAGGCTTTCTGGCAAGGCTTCTTCTGGCCCACCACCCTCCAGGATGCGACGGCACTAGTAACCAAGTGTGAAGTGTGCCAGTTCCATTCAAAGAAGCTTCATCAACCAGCTCAAGCCCTTCAAACCATCCCTCTCTCCTGGCCCTTCTCAGTCTGGGTGCTCGATATATTGGGCCCCTTCCCCCGTGCCATCGGGGGCTTTGAGTACTTGTACGTTGCGATCGACAAGTTCACAAAGTGGCCGGAGGTGGAGGCAGTGAGGAATGGGACGGCGCAGTCAGCCATCAAGTTCTTCAAGGGACTAGTTTGCCATTTTGGGGTGCCCAACAAGATCATCACCGACAATGGCACACAGTTCACAAGCCATGCCTTCATGCAATACATTGAGGATCTTGGCAGCAAGGTCTGTTTTGCTTCCGTGGCACACCCATGGAGCAATGGCCAAGCGGAGAGGGCAAATGCTGAAGTTCTGCGAGGCTTAAGAACGAAGACTTTCGACAAGCTGCGCAAAAGTGGAAGGCGCTGGATTGATGAGTTGCCGGCGGTTCTTTGGTCGATCAGGACGACGCCAAATCGAGCCACTAGCCAGACACCATTTGCCCTGGTTTACGGGGCAGAAGCAGTTCTCCCCATGAAACTCATATATGGGTCACCTCGAGTGCTTACTTATGATGAGCTTGAGCAAGAGCGACTGCGACAGGATGACGCAACGCTCCTTGAGGAAGATCGTCTCCGGGCGGCTGTGAGAGCAGCACGCTACCAGCAAGCCTTGCGCCACTACCATAGCCGCAAGGTTCATGCCTGGAGCTTTGAGGAAGGCAACCTTGTTCTTTGGCACGTTCAGTCGGCCAAGAATTCCAACAAGTTGACGCCAAAGTGGGAAGGCCCTTATCGGGTAACGCGAGTCACCAGGCCCGGCGCAGTCCACCTGGAGACCAAAGATGCCGTTCCAGTGAGTAACTCCTGGAACATCGAGCAACTTTGTAAGTTTTACCCATGAGGCGCGGCTGCCGGGCCTCCCAGCAAGCCACCCTTTTGTACAAGCCTTGCCGGCAAGGCATGTAACTCTTTGTACAAAGCCAGGCACAGACCCTGAGCAATATTAAATGAAGCGCTGGCGCCCTAAGTTATAGCATGCATGCTAGGTCGAGTCTCCTCCTCGGTTAGGGTTGATAGTTGAAAGTGCAACTATCCCTAGGTGGTTTTGGTAATTCATAACAACATATAGCTCATTGAGCTAATGCTATTCCAAGACTATTATTTCAGGAAAGCTCAATGAATGGCATGGCATGGATGATAAAAGTAGATCCCTCAAAATACTAAGGACAAAGGATTGGCTCAAGCTCAAAAGCTCAAGACTCTTCATTTTACATTTTAGTGATCCAAGATCACATTGAGTCTATAGGAAAAGCCAATACTATCAAGAAGGGATGAGGTGTTGCTTAATGAGCCTCTTGCTTCATGTGCTTAGTGATATGCTCCAAAACCCTCAACTACTTTCCCACATCCACAAATGACCTAAACCTAAAGCCAAAATCGGTCACACCGATTCTTTCTATCCGGCACCACTGATTCCAAAAGTCACAGCCACTCCCACAAACCCTAAGCAAATCGGTCTTACCGATAGGGATCTCGGTCTCACCGAGATGGGGTTGCAATCTCTCTGTTTCCCTTCGTAACGTTTCGGTCTAACTGAAGTGAGCGATCGGTCCCACCGAGATTGCAATGTAAACTCTCTATTTCCTTTTTGTAACATTTCGGTCTCACCGAAAAGAGCAAATCGGTCCCACCGAGTTTACCTGACCAACTCTCTGGAAAGCTTATTACCAAATCGGTCTCACCGAGTTTGTGTAATCGGTCTCACCGAGATTACGTTATGCCCTAACCCTAACCGAATCGGCCTCACCGAGATGCATGTCAGTCCCACCGAAAATCACTAACGGTCACTAGGTTTACTAAATCGGTCCGATCGAGTTTAACAATTCGGTCCCACCGAGTTTGGTAAATTGTTTGTAACGGTTAGATTTTGTGTGGAGGCTATATATACCCCTCCACCTCCTCTTCATTCGTGGAGAGAGCCATCAGAACGAACCTACACTTCCAACTTACCATTTCTGAGAGAGAACCACCTACTCATGTGTTGAGGCCAAGATATTCCATTCCTACCATATGAATCTTGATCTCTAGCCTTCCCCAAGTTGCTTTCCACTCAAATCTTCTTTCCACCAGATCCCAAACCTATGAGAGAGAGTTGAGTGTTGGGGAGACTATCATTTGAAGCACAAGAGCAAGGAGTTCATCATCAACGCACCATTTGTTACTTCTTGGAGAGTGGTGTCTCCTAGATTGGCTAGGTGTCACTTGGGAGCCTCCGACAAGATTGTGGAGTTGAACCAAGGAGTTTGTAAGGGCAAGGAGATCGCCTACTTCGTGAAGATCTACCGCTAGTGAGGCAAGTCCTTCGTGGGCGACGGCCATGGTGGGATAGACAAGGTTGCTTCTTCATGGACGCTTCATGGGTGGAGCCCTCTGTGGACTCGCGCAGCCGTTACCCTTCGTGGGTTGAAGTCTCCATCAACGTGGATGTACGATAGCACCACCTATCGGAACCACGCCAAAAACATCCGTGTCTCCAGTTGCGTTTGAATCCTCCAAACCCTTCCCTTTACTTTCTTGCAAGTTGCATGCTTTAATTTCCGCTGCCTATACACTCTTTGCATGCTTGCTTGAATTGTGTGATGATTGCTTGACTTGTCCTAAAATAGCTAAAATCTGCCAAACTCTAAAATTGGGAAAAGGTTAAGTTTTTATTGGTCAAGTAGTCTAATAACCCCCCTCTAGACATACTTCAAGGTCCTACAAGTGGTATCAGAGCTTGGTCTCCATTTTATTTGATTTCCATATCTTTTGGTGGTCATAGCCTTGGTTTCACAACCTATGAGAGTATGGCGTCTAGCGAGGGAAATTATCACCGTAGAGGTCCTTACTTTGATGGTACTAATTTTGCTAGTTGGAAGCATAAGATGAAAATGCATATTCTTGGACATAACCCCGCCCTTTGGGCAATTATCTGTATTGGCTTGCAAGGTGAATTCTTTGATGGGAGAGAACCGAACCGTGAAGCTAATGCGGAAGAATCGAAGATGCTGCAATACAACGCTCAAGCATGTGACATCATCTTCAACGGATTGTGCCCCGAAGAATTTAACAAAATCAGCCGTCTTGAGAATGCAAAGGAAATTTGGGATACTTTGATTGATATGCATGAAGGTACCGAGTCCGTCAAGGAATCCAAGTTGGATGTGCTCCAAAGTCAGCTTGACAAGTTCAAAATGAAGGATGGTGAAGGTGTCGCTGAAATGTACTCTAGGCTTGCTCTTATCACAAATGAGATTGCCGGCTTAGGGAGTGAAGAGATGACCGACAAATTCATCATCAAGAAAATCCTAAGAGCATTGGATGGAAAGTATGATACCGTGTGCACATTGATCCAAATGATGCCAAACTACAAAGATCTCAAGCCAACGGAAGTCATTGGAAGGATTGTTGCTCATGAGATGTCACTCAAGGATAAGGAGGAACTTCACAACAAGTCAAGTGGTGCTTACAAAGCCTCAAGTGAAGCCCCCACATCATCAAGTGAGAAACCAACCTTCAATGAAGAATTGAGCTTAATGGTGAAGAACTTCAACAAATTCTACAAAAGTAGAAGCAAAGAAAGAAGCTCCAAGTCAAGGTCTTACAATGACAAGAGATCTTCTAGTCGAGAGCGCAATTGCTACAATTGTGGGAGACCCGGACACTACTCCAATGAGTGTACGGCACCCTACAAAAGAAGAGAAGATTCTCCAAGAAGAAGGAGCAAAAGAGAAGAATCACCACCAAGAGAGAGGAGGAGTAGAGATGATCGTTATGAACGAAGACCCTCACGGAGAAGCAAGGATTCGGAAAGAAAGGACAAGTCATCAAGGAGCTACACAAAACGAAGACATCAAGCTCATGTTGGTGAATGGGTTTCCGGCTCCGACTCCGACAATCACTCCGAGAGAAGCTATCACTCCGACTCCGAATATACTCAAGATGAAGGTGTTGCCGGTCTAGCACTTGTGTCAACCAACTCCTACGACATATTTGACTCACCAAATGAAGGTGTTGGAAGATGCTTCATGGCCAAAGGTCCAAAGGTAACACATCCCGAGTATGTTGATTTTAATAGTGATGAAGATGACTTGCTTGTGGATGATGATTTACTTGTTGACAACTCTAGTGATGAATACTATGATGAAACGTCAATTAATCATGCTAATCAAACGAATGACAATGATAAGGAGAAAATTGAGCTTCTAACTAAAGAACTAAACACTCTTAAGTTGGCTCATGAAACTATCTTCGAAGATCATCGAGAACTTTTAAGGGCTCATGAGAAGTTACGCTTTGAAAAGCTCAATCTTGAGCAAGAGCATGAGTTCTTAAAGGCAATCAATGATGATCTCCGCAAGAAAAGTTCTTCTTACATTGCCAAGCGTTTACTCTTATCTACTTACATGCCTCAAGTCAAGTCTAGTAACAAGTACAAGAAAGATACTTCCTCTAGTAGTAACAATAATAATGTCAAATCCAATGTTGTTGCTTCTAGTAGTTCTCTTGATTCCACTAATGATTCTCTTAGCCAAGTTACACTTGAGCAAGAAAATAGTTTATTGAAGGGAATTATAGAGAAAGGTGTTTACAAGAGCCTTGCCGGGAGTAAGCAATTCGAGGAAATTGTACGCAAGCAAGGAAGGCACCGGAAGAATCAAGGTGTTGGTTTTGAACGAAAGTTCAACGCCAATGGAGTTGAGTGGGAAGAAGATCAATACCCCAAGACAAAGTTTGTTCCTCAACAAGAGAAGTATGATCCTACTTCCTTCAAGGGGACACAAGCTCAAGATGATCTTCCACCACAAGACCACAAGAACAAAGGCAAGGACAAGCTTCAAGAAGAGATTGATGCATTTGAAGAAGCACCTAAAGCCTCGTTCAGTTGGGTCCCCAAGACTACGTCAAGTTCTACTTCATCAAGTACAACTACAACTCCAAGGATTCCCATCAAGATGATGTGGATCCCGAAGAAGAAGAACTAGAGAGTTCTTGAGGGTGACTCCGCCAACATTCTTCACTCATATCATTTTGGCAAGAACAAGTGCAATCAACTTTCACATCTTGCACTAGTTCAAGGAGTCACAAACCCTCATGTTGGTAAGGCAAGGGACAAGGTAACCTAATGTTTTCATGGACATCATCTTGTGTGTGCATCACTCTATGTCTATGGATATTCTTGTTTGTTCCTTGTGGGACTAACCCATGTAGGCAAGTTGAAAGTGCAACTCACTCCAAAGGATTGCTCCAAATGATCTACATCAACATTGAGCATCTACATCTTCAACACCTACATGAAGTCATCATCGACAAAACCCAAGGTTAGTTCATCCCTCTAAGGGGGGATCTCACATCTAGGGGGAGCTTAACTCTAAGAATTGAGTCAAAGCAACTCTAATGGTGTGAACACATTAATGCATTATGTAAAAGTGGTAACCCCACTTGAGCTTAAACAATGAGTATGACCTATGATCAAATGTTCTCATTTGACTCCTAAGTCAATATACTCATATATAGATGACCTAGTCATCGCCAATTGCTTGATAGATGCTAAAATTGATTGTGCATGTTTTGCCACATATTTCAATTGCCATCTTATTGTGTGAGCATGTTGGTGCATATTTTACTCATTCAAGGACATCCACTTGTTGTTTTGATTGTTTGGATTCTTTTCTTTGTGCCAAGTGGATGGACAAGAATGCCTAAGAACCTTCTTTAGCTATCTATGCTTTTCTCGTCTCAAACTCTATTCATGCTACATCACAAAATTTGATCAAGTAAGATTCGAAACCACTCTGTGTGAGGAGCACTCGGAGTCCCCGATTCGTCATAGACTTAAACTTCCAAAACCTCTTAGTGATTCTCGGTCTGACCGATCCTTCCATTTTGGTCCTACCGAGATCATCAAGTTGATCTGAGTTTTCAATCTCGGTGCAACCAATTTGAACTTTTCGGTCTCACCGATTTGCTGTAACTGAACACAGTTATGCATCTCGGTGCCACCGAGTTGTTCCACTCGGTCACACCGACAGGGTCGAGCTATATATATAGCCACGGGCAAAATTTTGGAAATTTCTCCGAAATCCTTCGCCCGCGCAACAGCTCGCTCTGCCATCGTGGTCTCCGGATCGTCTCCTCGTCGCCAGCAGCCTCCTGTCGCTGGTCTCCACCGCCGTCAACAGATTTCGTCCCCGCCGTTGATGCCGTAGCAAGTCCATCGCCAAGTTAGGGTACGGACTTAATCTTTGTGCTATCCACGTCTGATTCCTGGCACATTGTTTTCATATTGATTCTTGCCACGATTGAAACTCTTCTATCCAGCCAAAGTAGTTCATAGATTAGATGTGATTCAAATTTTTAGGGTTAGGTTTCCGCCGAAACCATCTCAGACCCACCGAGTTGAAAAACTCGGTCTCACCGTTTTGGCTTATGCCATTGCACTAGTGACTCTCGGTCTGACCGAGAATTACTAATCGGTGCAACCGATTTGAGGATTCTGTGAAACCCTAGCAGTCTCGGTACCACCGAACTGAAACTCGGTCCAACCGAGATCATCAATTTAGGTTCCAAAACTGCTTCGGTATCACCGAGTTTGAAAATCGATGGATCCGAAATGCTTTCTGTGGAAAACTAAGACTGAACTTTTGAGTCATTCTTTTGCAAAAACCTCTGCATTTTGTGATGCTCATCTTTTCTATCTCATCTATAACTCTTCACAGGGTCAGCAGTCAGCTTTTGCAGTATGTCTGATCAAAGTGACAGCCAGAACGGGTCAGAAGAGCAGATGGACTTGAGTGAGGGCAATAGTCCCTCAACTTCAGATGAAGGGAGCAGAAGTACTCCTAGCAATTTGCCTAAGGCTGCAACTAGGCAAAGGAGGAAAAGAACTTCAGATTCAGAGGATGAAGATTACAAAGCTGAGGAAGATGAGGCTACTTCCAAGAAAGTGGTGCTCAAGAAGTAATATGGCTCAGCAAAGGATATAAAGCTAGGCATGAAGATTAAAAGGCCTGCAAGAAGGCAAACTATGCCCAAGGCCAGAGCATCAACTCAACTGCCAGAAAGGCCCGATCCCAAAGAGCCAGCTGCTGAAGGAAAGAAGAGGAAGGAAAGGGTCGAGAAGACCATGGCCAAAATTGTTGGTCAACCTTCCATGATGGAAGAGGAAGAGCTTTCTTCACCAGCACCAAAGGCACCAAAGCTTATGGGTGATGCTATTAAATCTGGGGCTGCAACATCTAAGCCCAAGGAAGCACCCAAAGCTGCCCCCAAGGCCAAGTCTGCACCAAAGAGGAATACCAGGAGTATTCCAGCTGCTGAGAAGAACAAGGCCCCAGTGCCTGAGGTTGCTGAGGAGGAAGATGAAGAAGGACAGGTTCTAAGGAAGCTCAAGCCCACAATACCAGACCACAATGATGCCCATCCTGTGGCTGAGGACATGAGAATCAGGAAGGATTCAGGGCTGAGACTGTGGAGAATGGCAGATCCATATGCCACAAGGAGAAGAACTGTTGTTGATTACAGGTTCCATACAAAGGAACAGCAGGACTTCTATGAAACAATTCTGTTGGACAAGAAGCCCATAGTCTGTGACATGAGGTGGGTTGACTGGAAATTCATCAAGGAAAATGAACAGCACTATCCTGGAGTGCAAGACAGCTTTGTTGCTTGTGGAGTTGCAGATTTTGTTGGACAGAAGTTCACCAACTGGAATGATGAGCTTATCATGCAGTTCTACTCCACAGCACACTTTTACCCAGATGGAAGAATAGTTGGATGTCTGAAGGTACAAGGTACCAGTCCACTATTGAAGAATGGGCAAGTCTGATCAATGCCCCCAAGGAGAATGAGGATGACCTAGACATTTATGCAAAGAATAAGATGGGTCACAATTCAATGGCTCACATGTACAAGGAAATTCCAGACAAGGCCCTAGAGACTTTCACTTTTGGATCAGTTCACTTTCTATTGTCAGGGTTGCCAACCATAAATTGGATTCTGAGGCACACTTTGTTGCCCAAGTCTGGTGATCATAACATGAACAAAGGGCATGCCATCAATATGTTGCATTTATTTGATGTGCCACAAAAATTCAAAGTCATGAGCCTTATAGTTGAAACAATCAAGAGGACTGCAGCAGATCAAAAGAGGAGCTGTGGATATGCACCTCAGATTCAAGAATTGATAAACTCAAAGATGGGCACAGGAAAACATCAGTTGGATAAGGAACACTTTCCACTTTATCCAGACTTTGAGGACAATGAGGTTGTCATGAATGAAGATGATCCACAATCAGTTCAAGCTCAGGAGAAGAAGGAGAAGGCAAAGAGGGAGAAGGCTGCCAAGATGCCAACTCAAGAGGAGGCATCTGAATATTTCTTGAAAACCAAACAGGAGCAGCTTGGTTACTTGATAGCATCATCTCTGAGGATTGAGAAGGGGTTGGCCACCCTAACTCAAAACCAGGAGAGCCTGGAAAGAATCATCGAACAAAAATTCTATGATCTAGATGTCAAGGTAACTGAGATTTAGTCAGTTGTGGAGCAGCTGCAGGATGACATGCAGGAGAGGAAGGGAAAGACTACCACCAATGTGTTTGCTAGAGTGCCCAGAGCACAGAGGTCAGTTGCAGTGCCAGTGACAGACACTAGAGCAACAACTTCAGCACCAGCCACTGCCCCTACAGTTCCAGTGCAACCAGCTCCAGCACCAACTCCTCCAGCTCCATCCACTTCAACTGAAGCCTTCATCCTTGGAGTTATCAGGACACCACCAACTGAAGATCAAGCCTGAGAGTCGATCTAGCACTATGCATTTTCTATGAACTTTTTGGTAACTTGTTGCCAAAGGGGGATAAAATGTATAGATCATAGGCTTCGAGAGAGAGAGTGTTGCTTTTGTTCTCTCTTGCTTTATTTGGTGGTTTTGCAATCTTTGTTTGCTTTTGGTTGAGATACTATGCTTGTGAGACATTGATGATCATGTGTTTGATCATAAGCTACACTTATGCATGCTTGATATTATCCTATCTATCTTATGTGATCACTCACTATGCTTGGTGATGAGTGCATGTATTCATTGTTTATTATCTCCACCAAGATGTATGTGACATGGAAGAGTAACCCATGAGCCTAATTCATTGTGCATTTGCAGTCCAAAGCAAATCTAAAACTATGCACAAATTTAGGGGGAGCTCTTGCTTATCACATACTTCTCAAAGCGACAATGTTATTTAAATTTTATTATCATTTGTCGAAGCTTTGATCGATATGTTTTCATCAATTACCAAGAAGGGGGACATTGAAAGTGCAACTATCCCTAGGTGGTTTTGGTAATTCATAACAACATATAGCTCATTGAGCTAATGCTATTCTAAGACTATTATTTCAGGAAAGCTCAATGAATGGCATGGCATGGATGATGAAAGTGGATCCCTCAAAATACTAAGGACAAAGGATTGGCTCAAGCTCAAAAGCTCAAGACTCTTCATTTTACATTTTAGTGATCCAAGATCACATTGAGTCTATAGGAAAAGCCAATACTATCAAGAAGGGATGAGGTGTTGCTTAATGAGCCTCTTGCTTTATGTGCTTAGTGATATGCTCGAAAACCCTCAACTACTTTCCCACATCCACAAATGACCTAAACCTAAAGCCAAAATCGGTCACACCGATTCTTTCTATCTGGCGCCATCGATTCCAAAAGTCATAGCCATTGCCACAAACCCTAAGCAAATCGTTCTTACCGATAGGGATCTCGGTCTCACTGAGATGGGGTTGCAATCTCTCTGTTTCCCTTCGTAACGTTTCAGTCTAACCGAAGTGAGCAATTGGTCCCACCGAGATTGCAATGTAAACTCTCTGTTTCCTTTTTGTAACATTTCAGTGTCACCGAAAAGAGCAAATCGGTCCCACCGAGTTTACCTGACCAACTCTCCGGAAAGCTTATTACCAAATCGGTCTCACCGAGTTTGTGTAATCGGTCTCACCGAGATTACGTTATGCCCTAACCCTAACTGAATCGGCCTCACCGAGATGCATGTCAGTCCCACCGAAAATCACTAACGGTCACTAGGTTTACTAAATCGCTCCGACCGAGTTTAACGAATCGGTCCCACCGAGTTTGGTAAATTGTGTGTAACGGTTAGATTTTGTGTGGAGGCTATATATACCCCTCCACCTCCTCTTCATTCGTGGAGAGAGCCATCAGAACGAACCTACACTTCCAACTTACCATTTCTGAGAGAGAACCACCTACTCATGTGTTCAGGCCAAGATATTCCATTCCTACCATATGAATCTTGATCTCTAGCCTTCCCCAAGTTGCTTTCCACTCAAATCTTCTTTCCACCAGATCCAAAACCTATGAGAGAGAGTTGAGTGTTGGGGAGACTATCATTTGAAGCATAAGAGCAAGGAGTTCATCATCAACGCACCATTTGTTACTTCTTGGAGAGTGGTGTCTCCTATATTGGCTAGGTGTCACTTGGGAGCCTCCGACAAGATTGTGGAGTTGAACCAAGGAGTTTGTAAGGGCAAGGAGATCGCCTACTTCATGAAGATCTACCGCTAGTGAGGCAAGTCCTTCGTGGGCGACGGTGTAGGACCTTGAGAAGAGGTGTATAGAGGGGGGTGATTACACACTAAGTACCAAAGTTGTAGTTTTTAATGTTTCTTTAAAGTTTAAGTGGAGTTTAGGCACAAGTTTAACATTCACAACACATATCAAGCAAGCATGCAAAGAGTATATGAGCAGCGGAAAGTAAAGCATGCACCTTGCAAGAATGTAAAGGGAAGGGTTTGGAGGATTCAAATGCAATTTGAGACACGGATGTTTTTGGCGTGGTTCCGATAGGTGGTGTTATCATACATCCACGTTGATGGAGACTTCAACCCATGAAGGGTAACGGTTGTGCGAGTCCACAGAGGGCTCCACCCACGAAGGGTCCACGAAGAAGCAACCTTGTCTATCCCACCATGGCCGTCGCCCACGAAGGACTTGCCTCACTAGCGGTAGATCTTCACGAAGTAGGCGATCTCCTTGCCCTTACAAACTCCTTGGTTCAACTCCACAATCTTGTCGGAGGCTCCCAAGTGACACCTAGCCAATCTAGGAGACACCACTCTCCAAGAAGTAACAAATGGTGCATTGATGATGAACTCCTTGCTCTTGTGCTTCAAATGATAGTCTCCCCAACACTCTACTCTCTCTCATAGGATTTGGATCTGGTGGAAAGAGGATTTGAGTGGAAAGCAACTTGGGGAAGGTTAGAGATCAAGATTCATATGGTAGGAATGGAATATCTTGGCCTCAACACATGAGTAGGTAGTTCTCTCTCAGAAATAGGATGCTGGAAGTGTAGGTTCAGTCTGATGGCTCTCTCCACGAATGAAGAGGAGGTGGAGGGGTATATATAGCCTCCACACAAAATCTAACCATTACACACAATCTACCAAACTCGGTGGGACCAAATTGTTAAACTCGGTCAGACCGATTTAGCAAATAATGTGACCGTTAGGGTTTTCAGTGGGACCAAAATGCAACTCGGTAGGACCGATTCGGTTAGGGTTAGGGCATAACGTAATCTCGGTGAGACCGATTACACAAACTCGGTGAGACCGATTTTGGTAATTAGCTAACCAGAGAGTTGGTCAGGCAAACTCGATTGGACCGATTATCAAACTTGGTGGGACCAATTTTGATAATGAGTCAACCAGAAAGTTTGCATTGTAATCTCGGTAGTACCGATTGCTCAAACTTGGTGAGACCGATTTTGATAATGGACATACACAGAGAGATTACAATCCCATCTCGGTGAGACCGAGATCCCTATCAGTGAGACCGATTTACCTAGGGTTTGTGGCAGTGGCTAAGACATCCAAACGCGGTGGCGCCAGATAGAAAGAATCAGTGGGGCCGAGTTTAACTTTAGGTTTAGGACATATGTGGAAGTGGGAAAGTAGTTGAGGGTATTTGGAGCATATCACTAAGCACTTGAAGCAAGAGGCTCATTAAGCAACACCTCATCCCTCCTTGATAGTATTGGCTTTTCCTATAGACTTAATGTGATCTTGGATCACTGAAATGTAAAATGAAGAGTCTTGAGCTTGAAGCTTGAGCCAATCCTTTGTCCTTAGCATCTTGAAGGAGTTCCCACATCCTTTAGTCCATGCCACTCCATTGTTGAACTTATCTAAAACATACTAGATAAAAGTGTTAGTCCAACAAGAGATATGTTGTCATTAATTACCAAAACCACCTAGGGAGCACTTGTGCTTTCGATCTCCCCCTTTTTGGCAATTGATGGCAACATGCATCAAAGCTTTAGATAAAGATATAAAGAATAGCAAGTAAAGCTTTGGAAAGACATGTAACAAGCATAGGCTCCCACTACATGTATGTAATCATGTGAATATGAAATATAGAAGCATGTGATAGCATAACCGTGATAGAGCAGGCAATGTGTTACATGTATCTTGGCCATATGCATCAGAGCAAAAAAAATTAAAGGAAATACCTTCATGCCCATGAGTCCTTCTTGCAAACAGTATGTACATCAGTAAGAATTCCTCATACACATGATTGTGATGCATATACTTACCTTGTAGTCTTGAGTTGGCTTAGGATGATGGAGTGAACCTGCGTAAACAAGGTTAGATAACACAGATGCATCTACTAGCCAGAGCAAACAGAACAAACCACAAGAATACCAAGACTGGGATGACATGTAGAGAGTGAGTACTGAGTACCACATTGGATTAGACATGTCCCCAAGAGTAAAGATATGCAATGAATTTGAATGATCTCTTTCCCTTAGATGTCTTGCTCCCCCTGAATATAACATGGGATATTGGGAGAAGATAGGGAACAGAAAATCAGAGCTGAAAGATATAAATGAACAGAACTAATGCAAGCTAATGCAAATAAGCACATATGATCATGTCTTTCCCCTCAAGGAGACATGTGGCATCTCTCCTCTTGAACACCAAGCATCTGGGATCCTTGAGAAATACTTTCTACTAGTATTCTCTCCCCCTGGAGATCTCTCTCTCTCTCCTCTAAAGGATATCTCTCTCTCCCTCTGAGATGTGATCTCTCTCTCTAAATGATAAGCTTTGATGTGATCTCTCTCTCCCCCTTTGACATCAATTTCCAAGAAGGGCTTGATAAAGATGTAATCTCTCTCTCCCTCTGGAATTTGTCGTGAATGCGTTTGATCCTTGAGACACAGAACAAAGCAATGATAAAAATGTGATGCTTGTAGAGGACAAGATTCATTGAGTGGAGCTGGATCAGAAGAAACACAGAATATGTGGCAAAGAGTTTTTCCTGTTATGAAATCGGTGGCACCGAGTGGTATGCTTTGATCGTACCGAAAAGATTCGGTTGGACCGAAAATAACAAATCGGTGTAACCGAGTTCATCGCAGAGAAAACACTTGTCACCTCAGCTCACTAGACTAGTAAGATCTCACAAAGATTTGCAAGGAATTAACTGAATGATATGCAAGGAATTAGATGCAGAAAATGCGGAGAAAACAGAAAGAAATCTAGATGAAGTTTTTTTTGAAAGGGGAAACACATATGCATGAGACAAATGCAAAGACACAGAAAAGAACACAGGAGAACTTCATCTAGAGATGGTCGGCGACAAAGTCACCTATGTTAGAGTATATTGACTTAGGAGTCAAGTGAGATCACTTGATCATAGGTCATACTCATCATTTAAGCTCAAAATGGGGTTGCCATTTTTCGTTTAAGCATCTTGATGTATTCACATCTTGTTGAGTTGCTTTATCTCATGACTCGGAGTAAAGCTTCTCTAAGATGGAATAACATACCTTGATTGGTGGTGTTGTCCATGTAGTTGAACTTGTGTGTGTTGCTCAAGGTTGATGTAGCTCATCAAGAATTTGGAGTACCACTTGGAATTTGAGTCCATCTACCTACATGGGTTAGTTCTTGCAAGGAAGAGCACTTGTATATCCAAAAATGACAATCATGAAGCTCAACATAGAATTTGTCAAAGGATATGTTTGAATGGTTTCGTGCTTCCTTGTCTTCAACCACCTTTGTATAGAGACTTGGTGATGTAGAGATTGCTCAAGATATGAGTTGGTTACAATCTCATGGAGTTTGATTCAACCAAGTACCTACATGGGTTAGATAACATGCAAGATTCAAATATATCCAAGACATAAGATTTTCATCATAAGAGAAATATCAAGGATTAGTCATAAGCTCATGTATTGCATGTATCCAATGGAGTTTCTACTCCAAGTTTGAAGCATCAATGATGTTCAATTCTCCTCTTAACCTGCAAAACACTTTCTCATCAAGAGGTTTAGTGAATATATCCGCTAATTGCTTTTCTATGCGAACATGCTTAAGATCAATGTCACCCTTAGCAACATGATCTCGAATGAAATGATGACGAACTTCAATATGCTTAGTTCGAGAATGTTGCATAGGATTATGACCAATTTTGATAGCACTTTCATTATCACAAAGCAATGGAACATGTCTCACTTATATCCCATAATCTTTAAGAGTTTGGGTCATCCAAAGTAATTGAGCACAACATGAACCAGCAGCAATATATTCAGCTTCGGCGGTGGATAAGGATACCGAGTTTTGTTTCTTGGAGGACCAAGACACAAGAGATCTACCAAGAAATTGACAAGTACCCGAAGTGGACTTTCTATCAACCTTGTCTCTGGCATAGTATGAGTCAGAGTAGCCAACAAGATCGAAAGAGGCCCTCTTAGGATACCAAATGCCAAAATTTGGTGTATGGATTAAGTATCTCACTATCCTTTTCACAGCCTTAAGATGACATTCTTTAGGAGCAGCTTGATATCGTGCACACATGCACACACTTAGCATAATATCGGGACGTGAAGCACATACATATAACAATGAACCAATCATAGAACGATAAACCTTTTGATCAACCGGTTCACCATCATTGGTCAAATCAAGATGTCCACTAGTAGGCACGGGTGTAGACATACCTTTGCATTCTTGCATATTGAACTTCTTGAATAAGTCCTTAGTGTACTTTGTTTGAGAGACAAAAGTACCTTCATTAGTTTGCTTGATTTGCAACCCAAGAAAGAATTTGAGTTCACTCTTCATAGGCATCTCAAACTTCTCCGACATTAGCTTCCCAAACTTTTCACTAAAATGAGGGTTAGTTGAACCAAATATAATATCATCAACATAAATTTGGCACACAAATAGTTCAGCATTAACCCTTTTAGTAAAAGGAGTAGAATCAATTTTCCCAATTTCAAAACCTTTTTCAATAAGGAACTTGGTCAAGCATTTATACCATGCTCTAGGAGCTTGTTTAAGTCCATAAAGAGCTTTGTGAAGTTTGTAATCATGATTGGGTTTCTTAGGATTGACAAAGCCGGGAGGTTGTTTAACATAAACTTCCTCCTCTATTTCACCATTTAGAAAAGCACTTTTAATGTCCATTTGGTACAAGGTGATATCATGGTGATTAGCATAGGAAAGTAAGATGCGAATGGACTCAAGTCTAGCAACGGGGGCGTAAGTCTCACCATAGTCCATACCTTCGACTTGTGTGTAGCCTTGGGCGACGAGACGTGCTTTGTTGCGAACTACTTGTCCATCTTCATCTTGCTTGTTGCGAAACACCCATTTGGTACCGATGATGTTGTGGTTGTTGTCGGGCTTCTCAACCAATGTCCAAACTTGGTTCCTCTCAAAGTTGTGTAGCTCTTCATGCATAGCATTTATCCAATCCGGATCTTCCAATGCTTCTTCGACCTTCATAGGTTCAATGCTAGAGATGAAAGAATAGTTTTCACAAAAGTTAGCTAAACGAGTTTTAGAGCGAGTGATTCTCCCGGTTTGAATATCATTGTAGATTTGCTCGACGGGATGGTCTTTAGCAATTCTTGCTCGAACTCGTGAAAGCTTTTGCTTGGGTCTTCATTGAACATCTTCTTCATCTTCTTCTTCTTCTTGGCCTTCTTCATTGTTGCCGTTGTTGTTCTCTTGTCGTGGTGGAGAAGGAGATTGTTGACGTTCATCTTGATGCACTTCCTCGTTTCCTTCATCTTGGTGTGTCCCACTTGTGGATGCTTCCGTATCAACTCTTGGTTCACCTTGTCGTGAAGTAGAAGCTTCCACTTGGACAGACGAGGTGCTCTCCTTCACCTCCGTTGGACGGACCTTGCTAATAGAAAAGTCTTGGATTGCTTCCGAAGGATCTTTGTCTCCTACATCAATTGGCAATTTCTCTACTTGCGAGCCGTTAGATTCATCAAACTTCACATCTACCGTCTATTCAACCTCTCGGGTGAAATTGTTGTAGACACGGTAAGTGTGAGAGTTTGAGCCATAACCTAGTAGGAAACCTTCATGAGACTTAGGAGCAAATTTAGAATGACGATGCTTATCAAGAATGTAGCACTTTGAGCCGAATACTCGAAAGTATCCAACTTGGGGTTTGTTACCAGTGAGGAGCTCGTATGCTGTCTTGCCGAGTAGCTTGTGAAGATACAAGCGATTTGTTGCATGACAAGCTGTCTCAACTGCTTCTGCCCAAAAGTGCTTCAGCGTCTTGTACTCATCAAGCATCGTTCTCGCCGTTTCGATGAGCGTCCAGTTCTTCCTCTCAACAACTCCATTTTGTTGAGGTGTGTACGTAGCCGAGAACTCGTGTGAAATCCCTTCTTCATCAAGAAAGGTGTCCACATTTGCGTTCTTGAACTCTGTTCCGTTGTCGCTGCGAACCTTCTTGATCTTCACTTCAAATTGGTTTTGGGCCTTCCTAGCGAAGTTTTTGAAGATCTTTCGGACCTGCGATTTATCATCGAGAAAGAACACCCACGTAAATCTGGAAAAATCATCAACTATAACTAGACCAAAAGAATTTCCACCAAGACTCTTGTAAGAGTTGGGACCAAAGAGATCCATGTGAAGTAGCTCGAGTGGCCTCTTTGTGGTCATAATGTTCTTCACGGGATGCCTTCCTCCAACCTGTTTACCTGCTTGACAAGCACTGCAAAGTCTATCCTTATCAAAAATGACATCATTAACACCAAGGATATGATTCCCTTTAATAAGCTTGTCAAGGTTTCTCATGCCAACGTGACCTAGTCGTCTATGCCATAACCAACCTTTTGAGGATTTAGCAATGAAGCAAGTTTTAGGTTGAGCCTTTTTAGTGAAATCAACAATGTATAGATCACCTCTACGTATGCCGGTAAAGACCATTTTATGATTGTCTCGACGAAACACTTGGCAATCTACTTCAGTAAATAGGACATTGAAACCAAAATCAGCAAGTCTAGATACTGAAAGTAAGTTGTATCCGAGAGATTCAACGAGCATGACATTTTGTATGGAGCTATCATGTGAGATGGCCACCTTACTGAGGCCAACCACCTTACCCTTTGAGTTGTCACCGAAAGTGACATACTTTCGAGGACTATCATTATCAGCAAGCTCACGAAACATGTCTTTATCCCCGGTCATGTGATCGGTACATCCACTGTCAAGGACCCATTCATTTCCTCCTGACATGTATCCCCAAAGATTTGCCATAAGACCAAAATGTCTCATTGCATCATCAAGATCGAAGTCACTATCATCATCCTCATCATAGTATCCATGTTCAACATCGTCATGTCGTGGATCAAATCCTAGAGAGGGTGATTCGTTAGAGTGATTTTGACAATGATCTTTATTATGAATTTTTATAGCTTCGGAAATAATATCACTAATAATACCAACATTTCCTTTGGCACGCATAAGATTTGTAAGCTCAAATAGACAATCACCAAACATAGGATCACTAGTATTCATTTTACTCAAAGCAGTAGACTTATGGAGAATTTCATCTAGATTTTTCAAAGAATAATCAGGAAATTGTTCCTCAAGAAATTTCCATATAGTGTAGGCACACTCAAGAGTAGGCAGTTTTATAATCAAGTTTCTAGGTAAGCCTCTAGTGATAAGATTAACGGTTCTAAGATTCCTAACCATGTCAATTGACTCATCATGGGTTGGATGCATAGGATCAACATAAGGTGCACAAGGACTAGCAATGTACTTGTTAAAATGATATTGATTAAAAATAACAAGCATCTCATTTTTCCACTCATGAAAATACTCTCCATCAAGAATAGGCACTCTATGTCTAAGACTCCCCAAAGTAGACTCATCCATCTTCCTCCAATGGTGATTAAACCAAGGCAATGGAGACCAATGCTCTGATACCACTTGTAGGACCTTGAGAAGAGGTGTCTAGAGGGGGGGTGATTAGACACTAAGTACCAAAGTTGCAGTTTTTAATGTTTCTTTAAAGCTTAAGTGGAGTTTAGGCACAAGTTTAACATTCACAACACATATCAAGCAAGCATGCAAAGAGTATATGAGCAGCGGAAAGTAAAGCATGCAACTTGCAAGAATGTAAAGGGAAGGGTTTGGAGGATTCAAACGCAATTTGAGACACGAATGTTTTGGCGTGGTTCCGATAGGTGGTGCTATCGTACATCCACGTTGATGGAGACTTCAACCCACGAAGGGTAACGGTTGTGCGAGTCCACAGAGGGCTCCACCCATGAAGGGTCCACGAAGAAGCAGCCTTGTCTATCCCACCATGGCCGTCGCCCATGAAGGACTTGCCTCACTAGCGATAGATCTTCACGAAGTAGGCGATCTCCTTGCCCTTACAAACTCCTTGGTTCAACTCCACAATCTTGTCAGAGGCTCCCAAGTGACACCTAGCCAATCTAGGAGACACCACTCTCCAAGAAGTAACAAATGGTGCGTTGATGATGAACTCCTTGCTCTTGTGCTTCAAATGATAGTCTCCCCAACACTTAACTCTCTCTCATAGGATTTGGATCTGGTGGAAAGAGGATTTGAGTGGAAAGCAACTTGGGGAAGGCTAGAGATCAAGATTCATATGGTAGGAATGGAATATCTTGGCCTCAACACATGAGTAGGTAGTTCTCTCTCAGAAATAGGATGCTGGAAGTGTAGGTTCAGTCTGATGGCTCTCTCCATGAATGAAGAGGAGGTGGAGGGGTATATATAGCCTCCACACAAAATCTAACCGTTACACACAATCTACCAAACTCGGTGGGACCGAATCGTTAAACTCGGTCAGACTGATTTAGCAAATAATGTGACCGTTAGGGTTTTCGGTGGGACCGAAATGCAACTCGGTAGGACCGATTCGGTTAGGGTTAGGGCATAACATAATCTCGGTGAGACCGATTACACAAACTCGGTGAGACCGATTTTGGTAATTAGCTAACCAGAGAGTTGGTCAGGCAAACTCGGTTGGACCGATTATCAAACTCGGTGGGACCAATTTTGATAATGAGTCAACCAGAAAGTTTGCATTGTAATCTCGGTAGTACCGATTGCTCAAACTCGGTGAGACCGATTTTGATAATGGACATACACAGAGAGATTACAATCCCATCTCGGTGAGACCGAGATCCCTATCGGTGAGACCGATTTGCCTAGGGTTTGTGGCAGTGGCTAAGACATCCAAACGCGGTGGCGCCGGATAGAAAGAATCACTGGGGCCGAGTTTGACTTTAGGTTTAGGACATATGTGGAAGTGGGAAAGTAGTTGAGGGTATTTGGAGCATATCACTAAGCACTTGAAGGAAGAGGCTCATTAAGCAACACCTCATCCCTCCTTGATAGTATTGGCTTTTCCTATAGACTCAATGTGATCTTGGATCACTGAAATGTAAAATGAAGAGTCTTGAGCTTGAAGCTTGAGCCAATCCTTTGTCCTTAGCATCTTGAAGGAGTTCCCACATCCTTTAGTCCATGCCACTCCATTGTTGAACTTATCTAAAACATACTAGATAAAAGTGTTAGTCCAACAAGAGATATGTTGTCATTAATTACCAAAACCACCTAGGGAGCACTTGTGCTTTCAGACGGCCATGGTGGGATAGACAAGGTTGCTTCTTCGTGGACCCTTCGTGGGTGGAGCCCTCCGTGGACTCGCACAACTGTTACCCTTTGTGGGTTGAAGTCTCCATCAACGTGGGTGTACGATAGCACCACCTATCAGAACCACGCCAAAAACATCCGTGTCTCCAATTGCGCTTGAATCCTCCAAACCCTTCCCTTTACTTTCATGCAAGGTGCATGCTTTAATTTCCGCTGCATATACACTCTTTGCATGCTTGCTTGAATTGTGTGATGATTGCTTGACTTGTCCTAAAATAGCTAAAATCTGCCAAACTCTAAAATTGGGAAAAGGTTAAGTTTTTATTGGTTAAGTAGTCTAATCACCCCCCCCCCCCTCTAGACATACTTCAAGGTTCTACAATAGTGCTTGGCAGCGGCTAACCCCTGGCTTAGAGGTCGAGTGTGGATCTCTTTGTTTCTTCCCTGTCCTCTTTGGTTTGCAGGACACGTAAGTATTTCTGCCGAGCTGTTTGGGAGAAAGGAACGGACCGGTGCCCTGACCCCGGCAAGCCAAGGTTGCCGGGGGCTGCAAATGCAAGGATCCGGCCACGACAAGCCAAGGTTGCTGGGGGCTGCAGGTCCAGATAAGTCTTTTATCCTCTATCATGCATTTCGTTATGGACTGGGGTATGTGAAACCTCGTTTAAATCTCTAGGATACCGTGCTCCCCTCTTCCACACCCAAGGATTATCTCCTAGGTCCGGAGTTGGTCGTAGTCGCGGCAACGAGGGAATCGAACGTGGAGCCTAACCTCGTCTCATCCCTGCCTCTGCCAAGAGTGTGAGAAAGGTCGAGCGAAATGGGGGGACAGCAGGGCCCGTAGCCGGGTGAAAAATGTTTACCTTAAATAGTAACAAGGATTCATTCCTTGTCGTTGGTTTCCGCTGCGAACGAAAAACCCGGCAAACATCCCTTTTTCATTAAAAATATCTCGTACAGGTACAGTTCATACGAAATGAAAAACATGAACAGGGGGATTACAAGTCCTAAATCTAACAAAGGCCCGGAGGCTTACAAGACTAAAAAGAGATAAGGTGCCCGTGATTCCTTTCTTGTCCCTCTCCTCAGGAAATGGAACAAGAAGGCAAAGGGGCAAGAGGGGCGCCTAGGCGAGGTACGAGCAGCAGAAGGCACCAGGAGAACATCCCGGCGGCCACCCCGAAGGGAGGCTGGTGATGATGATGACAGTAGAAGAGCTGGAAGACGAGGCAGCAGGACCGTCAATACGCTACGAAGGCGTCGGTGCCCACGTACTCCGATTTGACGGCCTTGTAGCCCGCCCTCTTCCTCTTCCATAGCCTCCCAACGCCAGCCGCCCAAGGAGGCGACCCCGAGATGTTCAAGGAGCCAGCGATGCGGATGATGGAGTCGCCGGTGCCGCCTCGGAGCGACGCGCCCAACACCTAGTCGGACCCATCATCCTACCGCCTGCTACCCTCGTCGTTGCTGCCGCTGTCCTCCTCATCACTCTCGCTCGAGGAGGAATATTCATCGTCGGAGGAGCTCTCCACCCAGCACTTTAGACGAGTGCCAAGGTCTCCAAAAACCTTGATGGAGAGCAAGACATCCTCCATCAACTTGAGGAGAAGAATGAGCCTCGGCGTCAGGCAATGGACACGGGTGAAAGTCTTCCACCCACGACGGAGATACATGACGTGAGGGGCAGGGAACTCGACATCAGCCCATATGCCGCTGTTCCCACAGCCCCTCATATGCACCCGCAACGCCTGCGGTGGATCTAGCTCCATGGCCCGAGCAAACGGGGTCGGGAGACGGAGATGACGGCGTGCTGGCCGGCGCAGCCTGACAAAGAACTCAAAGGGGTTATCCCCGACGTGGCCCTCCATGGGGGGAAGGGCTGTTGGTGGAGGCGAGGCCGACGCACCGCCCCGTCCCCCTCTCCCCCGAGCGCAACGGCGGCCTCAGCCTTGTCCTCTCCTTCTTCCCCTCACGGCCGGCTCCGCCGCCGCGGGCTCTTGGGAGGGAGCAATGCACTGTCGAGCCGAGACCCTCGCCGCCACTGATGAAGCGTCGACACACCCCCTCGCCATGACAAGAAGGAGAAAGCAAGAATGGGAAGAAGCAGATGACGGGGAACTGTGAGGCGCCGTTCCTCCCGCTCCCCTCTTTATAAAGGGGCGAGGGCGAGACTCGGCCGCCCCTCTCAACCAATCCGGCATGTTGAAGTGACCACGGGCGGGGCCATCGACCGTCCTTCCCGCTCAATTGAAGGCACATGGGAATCGACCCGCACGCGCGCGACTTCCCGTATCCCGCACGCCTGTCATTCGCTCTGCATCATGCATGCAGCGAATGTGGCGCGAAGGACGGGCGCAATGGGACGCGTGGGGCGGCGGTTCCCGAGTAAGGGCAGTAAATGAGCAGCGGCCCTGCGGTCTCGAAGAGACACACAAGCCACATCTTTACTATCCACCGCAGGATGACGCTAGCATGCTTCGGTCGCACACGCCCGCACGACCCCATCTCATGCGTTCGATGCAGGTCATGGGGAAGCGCAGTGGATGGAACAGCTACCGCGGTGAAAATCCGTCCCGCCTGCCCGCACACCGTTCTGGGCCTGGCCCAACAACGTGTCGCGCTCATGTATGGCCCAGGCCCAGGGGCTCCTATCGGTGTACAAAAGTAGGGGCTCTGCTTTTGACCCCTTTTACTTGTGCATGGGCAGTCGGAGCCGCCCGCCACGGCTACGCATAACAGGGAAGGAGAGCAAAGTCGGAGAGAAGCCAAAGGCACAATACGAACAAAGCAACAACAAGGGCCAAGGCCACAAAGATCGAGTCGACGAAGCAGGTTTCCCTGGCAAGGACCCTTGCCGAGGGAGCCTCAGCAGCCCCGGCAAGACCCTTGCCGGGGTAGCTCGCCCCACACCAATGGAGTGAGCCACCTTCGAGCCCACCAATGCTAAGCAAATGCATTGGGACATGGCTCGGGAGGCACCTTCGTGGTGGCATGCAGATCTTTGTGAAGACAAAGAATATTCAAGATCAGATGAGGATTAGAAGGCAACGATCCCCGGCAGGTTTCTTGCCGAGGCATCCCACAAGACCCCCGGCAAGGTCCTTGCCGGGGACGACCGCGTGCCCTGGCAGGACCCTCACCAAGGGCACCAGCAGGGCCACTGCCAGGCCCACGCCAGCCAAGTCTCCGCCGCCATTCGCATATAGCCGCCGACCCAACCGGCTGGGCAGGCACCTGCGGGGCAGCATGCAGCCCTTCATGGAGGCTTCACCACCACGCCACTCAGCTGCCTGCCTGCCTACATGGCACCGCATGCATCACTGGCCAGGGCGCGTGTCAAAGCAAGGAGGGGTAGCGACGGACGGGACGGGCCTTGCCCCCGTCCCCGATAAAGTGAAGAGACACCTAAGCTTCGCATTAAATGCACTTTGTCCTATAATACCAGCGATAAGCTCGCAACACTGTAGCGCTTTCCACCTCCTATGTGCCACTATGGCGGCCCCTTTTCGCCTATAAAAGGAGGCCCATGGCGCACGGTAGAGGGATTCGGCTCTTTGGAACCTGGCAACACCCAGAGCTAGTTCAAGAGCTCAAGAACACTAAATACATCCACCAAAGCAGGATCGTAGGGTTTTACACATCTTTGCGGCCCAAACAAGGGTAAAATCCCCCTTGTGTTCTCTACTCGTCCCGCTCTTCTCACGATCCCGCGCCCCGCAACTGTAGTAGGGATTCTTGTGATCCCATAGGTGTCATTTCCCACCGACAAAGATGCCAATATGAATGATGCTTATGGAGATGAACTTGCTATAGTCCCGTATGTTAAGCATGAAATTGTTGCTATTGCACCCACACATGATAGTCATGTTATCTTTTTGAATTCTCCAAACTACACTATATCTGAGAAGTTTGTGCTTATTAAGGATTATATTGATGGGTTGCCTTTTACCATTGCACATGATGATCTTGATGAAAATAATATGCATGTGCTTACTGCTCCTACTTGCAATTATTATGAGAGAGGAACTACATCTCTGCCTCTCTATGTTTCCAACACGATAGAATTGCAAGAAACTGCTTATACTATGCATTGGCCTTTACTTGGTGTGCATGAATTGTTCTTTTATGACATGCCGATGCATAGGAAGAGAGTTAGACTCCATTGTTGCATGATATACGTTACTTTGTGCTCACTACTAAACTACAAATCATTGTTAATTGAAATTGACTTTGATATACCTTGGGATCCGGGTGGATTCATTACTTGAGCACTATATGCCTAGCTTAATGGCTTTAAAGAAAGAGATGCCATGGAGACAACCCGGAAGTTTATTTATTTATGTTGAGTGCTTTTATATAGTTTAAAAACAAAAAAATAAAGAGGGGAACCCAAAACTTTTCAAAAAGGAAAGTGAAAGTGAGAAAGGCAAGCATTGTTGAAGTGGGAGCTAGCCTTGAACTTTGTTCATGCTCACAGAAACTTTGTGAATCTTGATTACAGAAACTTTTCAACAAAAATAATTACCCCCTTGTACAATTCCATTGTTTTATAAAAATAATGTGCCAAGGTTTGCCTTTAGGATGTTTACAATGCTTGTCGGTTTGTGCGGTGCAGGACAGAAACTTAGGCTGTAGTGCTCGATTTTACATTTTTTGCTGGAACGTGAAATGGTTCTGATTCTTTCTGCACTGTATTTCTGTATAAATTTTTTATTTTTCCTTATTTTGGTAGAATTTTTGGGGTACCATAAGTATGGTGAATGTTCAGATTGCTACAGACTGTTCTGTTTTTGACATATTCTGTTTTTGATGCCTAGTTTACTTGTTTTGATGAAACTATCAATTCATATCAGTGGATTAAACCATGGAAAAGCTATATTACAGTAGACGCAATGCAAAAACAAAATATTAATTGTTTTTCTACAGTACTTAGAGTAGTGATTTGCTTTATTATACTATCGGATCTTACCGAGTTTTCTGTTGAAGTTTTGTGTGGATGAAGTGTTTGATCAAGGAGGTCTCCATATGAGGAAAAGGAAGAGAGGCAAGAGCTCAAGCTTGGGGATTCCCAAGGCACCCCAAGTAAATATTCAAGGATACTCAAGCGTCTAAGCTTGGGGATGCGCCGGAAGGCATCCCCTCTTTCTTCAACAAGTATCGGTATGTTTTCGGATTTGTTTCGTTCATGCGATATGTGCAAGTCTTGGAGGTCTTTTGCATTTAGTTTTCACTTTTCTTTTATGCACCATGCTGGTATGAGATAGTCCTTGGTTGATTTATAGAATTCTCATTGTACTTCACTTAAATATTTTGAGTATGGCTTTATAGAATGCTTCATGTGCTTCACGTATATCGTTTGAAGTTTGGATTGTCTGTATCTCTTCACATAGAAACCCACCATTTGTAGAATGCTCTCCTGCTTCACTTATATTTGTTAGAGCGTGGGCATATCTTTTGTAGAAATAATTTAACTCTCTTTCTTCACTTACATCTATTTAGAGAGATGACAGGAATTGGTCATTCACATGGTTAGTCATAAAATCCTACATAAAACTTGTAGATCACTGAATATGATATGTTTGATTCCTTGCAATAGTTTTGCGATATAAAGGTGGTGATATTAGAGTCGTGCTAGTTGAGTAATTGTGAAATTGAGAAATACTTGTGTTGAGGTTTGCAAGTCCCTTAGCATGCACGTATGGTAACCGTTGTGTGACAAATTTGAAGCATGGGGTGTTTCTTTGATTGTCTTCCTTACGAGTGGCAGTCGGGGACGAGCGATGGTCTTTTCCTACCAATCTATCCCTCTAGGGGCATGCATAGTAGTACTTTGCTTCGAGGGCTAAAAACCTTTTGCAATAAGTACATGAGTTCTTTATGACTAATGTGAGTCCATGGATTATACGCACTCTTACCTTTCCGCAATTTGCTAGACTCTACGGTACCGTGCATTGCCCTTTCTCACCTCGAGAGTTGGTGCAAACTTTGCCGGTGCATCCAAACCCCGTGATACGATACCTACATCCAAGCTGTATCTCACCCAAACTAACAATACCTACGTCCAAGTTGTATCCATCTGTCAACACATAACCAAGAAAACTCTGAAAATCGTGTACCTCAACCTTCGAAAAGCATCCGTTATACGAGTTATGGCAATACTCCCGAACTCCCGCCCCAATACTGGGTGGCGTCGAGGTTATCTCACCAACAACTGCATAAAAGAGATTTTCGATGTCGGCAAAACTCAGGTATTCCAGAACTGCAACGATAAAATTGTGACGACAACACCTCGGAGCTCAACTCCCCGGGTCAAAGCCACATAATAGACAGGAGGCACCAAGAACAATGTTCTCATCACAAAACCATCAGAACAATTCCAAGATACCCGCGTGATCCTAAAAAAATTTAGTGAAATTTGAGGAAAGGAAAGTCAAAACATCTACGTCAGGAGACCTCACCAGAGCGACGAAGGGACTGAGGAGTAAAAAGAATCCTACTCTTCGATATATATAATCCTAAGACTCAAAATAGTTTTCTTCTAGACTCAACAACAGCAATCAAGGGGGCTCCTATGGTCGGTCGAGGCTCTGATTACCAACTTGTCACGCCCAATATGCGACCCTATCCAAAAGGAACTCGAAGGTCCCACCAAGGATAGACCCGCATATTGAAATGCTTTTGCAAGGTGTATATCATTACATCAACATTACATAATAGATGGGGATACATACAAGAGGCATACAATGCCACATGAATACAGCATCACAATACATAAGAGCAACATCCGACTACGGATGAACACAAACAGAAACTCAAACGACATCCACCCTGCTAGCCCAGGCTGCCGACCTGGAACCTATCCCCTGATCGAAGAAGAAGCAGAAGACGAACTCCAAAGCAAGCAACATCGCTCTCGCATCATGATCATCGCATAACCTGTACCTGCAACTATTGTTGTAGTAATCTGTGAGCCACTAGGACTCAGCAATCCCATTACCATGGGTATCAAGACTAGCAAAGCTTAAAGGGAAAGGAAGGGGTAAAGTGGTGAGGTTGCAACAGCGACTAAGCATATGTGGTGGCTAACATATGCAAATAAGAGCGAGAAGAGAGCAAATGGAACGGTCATGAAGCTAGCAATGATCAAGAAGTGATCCTGAACTCCTACTTACGTCAAACATAACCCAGAAACCGTGTTCACTTCCCGGACTCCGCCGAAAAGAGACCATCACGGCTACACACGCGGTTGATGCGTTTTAATTCGGATCTGGTGTCAAGTTATCTACAACCGGACATTAACAAATTCCCATCTGCCTATAACCGCAGGCACGGCTTTCGAAAGATTATACCCTGCAAGGGTGTCCCAACATAGCCCATGATAAGCTCTCGCGATGACCGAAGGATATACCTTCTCCCAGGAAGACCCGATCAGACTCGGAATCCCGGTTTACAAGACATTTCGACAATGGTAAAACAAGACCAGCAAAGCCGCCCGGATGTGCCGACAAATCCCGATAGGAGCTGCACATATCTCGTTCTCAAGGCACACTGGATGAGCAAGATGACGGGTTAGCATAGACCCTGGTTGCCCAGGGGGCACCGGACATCACTCGGTTTGGACCAACACTTAGACAAGCATTGGCCCGGGGGGGCTAAAATAAAGATGACCCTCGGGCTCCGGAAACCCAAGGGAAAAAGGGCTAGGTGAGGCAAATGGTAAAACCAAGGTTGGGCCTTGCTGGAGGAGTTTTATTCAAAGCGAACTATCAAGGGGGTCCCATAAATCACCCAACCGCGTAAGGAACGCAAAATCTGGGAACATAACACCGGTATGACGGAAACTAGGGCGGCAAGAGTGGAACAAAACACCAGGCATAAGGCCGAGTCTTCCACCCTTTACCAAGTATATAGATGCATTAATAATATAAGAGATATTGTGATATCCCAACCAAAATCCTGTCCACCATGGAGAAATCTTCAACTTCACCTGCAACTAGCAATGCTATAAGAGGGGCTGAGCAAAAGCGGTAACATAGCCAAACAACGGTTTGCATAGGAAAGGTATCAAAGGTTAGAGGTTCATGGCAATATGGGAGGCTTGATAAACAGGTGATAGGTAGCGCAGCAAAGTGATAGAACGAAGCAACTAGCATAGCAATGATAGTAGTGAGATCCAGGGTAGCGGTCATCTTGCCTGAAATCCCGCAAGGAAGAAGAACGAGTCCATGAAGAAGACGAACAGTAGTAGTCGAACGAATCCTCACAATCGCAACATTACCGGAACTAAGAAGCAACACCGGAAAAGAAACAAACAACATGGTAAACACACAAGCATAATCATGGCATGATGCACAATCAAGTATGATGCATGTCCGGTTTAAAGAGGCATGGCATGGCAAAATGCAACAAACAATACTACAAGTTAAGTGGAGCTTAATATGCAACGAGTTGCATATTGACAAAACACCACATTGACATATTTAGTTTAATCTCGTTTAAGCTACCAAACAATATTAAATGTTATTAACCATGGCAAGGGGTGAAGCATACAAAAACTACCTATCTACGCAAGTTTAAATGAGGCCAGAAACAACAAACAACAATTCCTGAAAATCCCCATGTGCATATTTATGGATTTGGTACTGTTCTGACCTAAACACAATTTTAGAGTTGCTAAACAGTAAAACAAAGTTCACCATGTTAAACTAGGCATTTTCCACCCCATTTACATATAAAGTTTATTTAAAACCGAGCTACGGTTATTTAGTTATGAAATAAATCATTTTAACATGGCATATTAGCAAATTAATGCAAACAGCAATTTAAACATTTTAAACATGGATGAAAATGGCATATTATTAATCTACACAAAATTCTAAGCATTTTACATGTTTAAATTATTTACATGTGATGCACGGTTTGTGAGTAATTAAATGCATGAACTAGGAGGGTTTTTCTGTAAAACAGCAACTCTCTAGATAAATGGCAAAATCGCTAGACAGCAAAAAAACAGGTTATGGGCCGCATCTGGAGGGGCTAGGGGAGTTGCTCACATTGGGCCAAGGAACTGGGCCGGCTTGCAGGAGGGGTCCAAGAGGGCGTGAGGCTGCTGGGCTGGAGGCGATCGAGGCCTAGTCCATGCGAGCGCGGTCAACGCACGCGGGCGAGCGCTCGTTCGTCTCTGACAAGGGGAAGCAGATGGCAGCGGGACTTGCGGCGTCGGCGGACCTCCGGGAAGAAGATGGCGGTGGCTGGGCGGAGCTGTGGGCGAGGAGCGGCTGCGAGACGGCGAGATTCGGCGGCGGCGAAGATCTCTCCGGCGAGGCAGGGACTTGGCACGGGCTCGGCGCCCTCGCGTGTTCGCATGCCAGAAGCAGGGGACGGCGCCATAGATGAGATCCAGGGCGGCCGACGGGAGGGGATCCGCCGGGAACGGCGCGGGGCAACGGGACCTGAGCAGCTTGCCGACGAGGGGGCTCCATGGCGGCCAGGTTCACCTGAGAGAGAGAGGTGAGAAATTTGAGACGGGAGAGAGAAGAGTGACAACCAGAAGGAGAAGGAGCATGGGGAAAACGAGGCGGGATGGCCTGGTTGCTGCTGCTACTTGGCGGCGGCGGGGACGAGGCAGAGGAGGGAAGAGGAGGCACGGCCTCGGGCGCTGGTTGGAGGAAATGGATTTGGGAGGATCCCGAGGGGAAGAGGACTGGCGGCGGTGAGGACAAACCTCCTCGATTTTAGGGTTTGGCTTAGTGGTCGGTCATATATATATAGCGAAGGAATTTTAGGAAGGGGCTAGAATGACCCTCCTATCGTAATCGGACGGCTGAGAAAATATAGGTTAGGAAGTCCAAATAATAAAATGGAGATGTTTTATAGACGTTAGGGGATGATTCGGATCCAACAGTCATGACAACTAGGTTCGAGTTCGGGGCAATTTTGGACACGCGCGAGGGGTCTGAGAGAGGTCAACGGGGACAAGGGCCTGACAAATGACAATGGAGGTAAAGAGAGAAAGGGCAACTGCGAACGGCTACAAGTTTTATGAAAACATGCAGATGCAATGCGGATGATCGATGATTGCATGACATGAACAAAATGCAAAACAAAAGACAAAACCCAACCACGGAGGAAATAACATATCGCATCTCCGGAAAAGGAAAGAGTTGGAGTTACGAAAATGGAAAGTTGTATTCGGGGCGTTACAACACTCCACCACTACGAGAGGATCTCGTCCCGAGATCTAGGATGGCACCGGAGAGAAACAGAAGAGGAAGAGAAGAGGTAAAACTAAGTTGCTTCTTTGACGAACGAGTGAAACCATGAACCTTGAGGGGTTGAAAAGTTGAAAGAAAGAACATAATAGAGTTGAACACAATTGAGAGCACTGCGGTAGAACAAATAGAAACAAGGAACACCATGTGAACCTTGGAGGTTGCAAAGCTATGGATGACGAGTACAATGGACAAGAAATAATTTAGACCACTCTGGTAGAAACGAGATGCAAGAATTGATAAGATGAAAAGAACTTGAATGAAGGGCACGACACGCCGGTTAAATGGATAAGCATGGAAAAGAACATGATCTTCACAATTCGACATGATGAGTGAAGAGAGCAAAAACATAATGCCTCCGGAAGAAAGAATAGAAGATAGATCATTGGAATAACAGAATGTAGGAGAAAATGCCAACTTCTGTCACAAATGAGCTGGGAAAGCACCCTTCCAAGAAGGTTACAATGGGGTTGTTGGAAAACCCACAACGAAACGAATAAGCTTGTAGTGGGCTTATGGGAAACATCTCAAAATTATGAGGTGACAACTGGCCACTAACGGAAAACAATTGCTTGCTTGAGATCAACAAAGAGATGAAAAATCTCTTTCACCGAGAAGGATATGGAGAAAACTTGGATCATTGATAAGCACCACAAATAGCAACATTCCCAATGGAAGGCTTTAGGTGCAATATAACCCAAGATACTCGAACGAAGAGATTGATGGATTTAAAATACCTCATTCTTAACAACATGTGAATCACGAAGCACGAATGGAAATTGTCAAGAATGATATAACACCACCTCAAAAGATAAAGTAGAAGGAATTGCACTTCAAAATGCAAGGAGAAGAATACTTGAGCTCCTCAAAACAAAACATGTGTTGAACACCATGTTTATTTTAGAGTATAGCTTAGCGGGTCATAACTTCGAGAGAAATCATGAAGAACAATTGAAGAATGAAAAGAATCCTTGACGAACCACCATGAAGAGCCTCCATGAAGAACTCCGGTAATAAAAGGATGATAAAAAGGAGGAGAAGTTGAAAACACAAGGTGAAGCCTTGCAATGATTTAGATGGAGCTTTGTGACGCTAAAGCGGAAAAACTTGGAACTCCGGAAAAGAAAAGATGAAGCATCTCGAACCAAGAAATGTGACATGATGAATAACTCTGGAAACAAGAAACTAGATCACTTGGATGAAACAATAATAAAAATTACGTTATGCGTATCCTTCACCAATTTAAATTGATGACAAGCAACGGATTTGACATACTACTTATTCTCGTAAAAAGGATTAAGATAGATATGGCGCAAACTTGAGAAGGTATTGATGGAACCACCGGTGGGATTTGGAAACAACGAATGAATTGATATGATAACAGAGGAAGTGAAAATCTTGAATGAACCACCGTAAGAATTGAAAATGAAAGTAGCAAATGCACAATTCACCAGGAAGAATTGGAAAACGAATGGAGATACTTGAGGGGATTTAGATACATGAGAATGAAGAGATCATGAACTGATTAGAGGGTATTTGAAGGATGCACCAGTAAGATTTGGAGAATGATAGCTACACGCTGAGAATGAAGAATTCTGAGATGATGGCTCCGGAGAATCAAACTAAAAAGACTCCTGAATTGCTCCGGATGGGTGAAAAGAATTCTCACAATCGAAAACAATTATGAGAGGATGGCATAAAGCTAGAACCATGAATCTCTGGAAGAACGGACAAGATTTAGAGGAAAAACTCTTCTTCGGTCTTCAAATGACGACGGGAAAACACCACCAAAATTACTGAGGTACTCCGGGAGAATGAAAAGCGAAGAGGTTGAGCCAACAATGAAATGATTTGAAATCGATCTTGGAAAAGCATCTGACTGATGAAATTCATTCTTATGTTAAACTTCGAAAAGAATTTGGGAATGGCTCGGGGAAAATTAGAAGAGTCAGGTAAGATCCTGGGAAAAGACCTGTGGGTTAGGGACCACTCAAAAGAAACATCATTGAAGGATTGCTTGAAATAGAGATTGCACCGGTAGAATTAAATAGCTTGAATGAGAGAAAAACCCTGAAGTAACTCAAACGGATTAAGAAAGGGAACTTGCTTCTTCTGAGATATCTTGAGCACTCCGGATAAGAATAGAGAGAGGTGAACAATTAAGAGGTGCACCGACATGGAAAAACATTTGGAACGAGGAAATGGATATGATCAACACCAAAAGCTTGAATTGGATCCACCGGAAAAGAATACGAGAATGAAGAATGATGAACTTGAAGCTCATGAGCATCTTCACGAGGGATCACCGGATCAGATCATTGATTGAAAAGAATGAAGAGACTTCACATGAGTAAATGGATACTTGATTAAGAAATCTGGGTCCTTGAAGAAAAAGGGTGGGAGGGTGGGGAAAAACACAGACAACTTGGGACAAATGAAATAAACACCGTTGAGAAAACTTAGAATTGATCTTGCGGATGGAAAAAAATGATCGGATCCACTTGAAGAGAAGCACACCGGTTAGAAAAGAGTTGACATGATAACCTCAGTGATCAAGAAGGATTAGCACTCCCATAGAAATATGAGAACACCATTTAGGGAAGGTATGGAATCAACACTTGACTTCGAAGAAACTCGAATACCACAAATAAAACAAAACAAAGGATTTGGCTTGCAGAATAAGCCGGAACAAACATATGATAGATCCCATATCGTATCATGTGTCTGTTGGAAAGATATCCTACGAGCTACTTGAATTCCCACCTATAAACTCCCGAAACTTTCTGGTTATGCAATCTGGTGTTGGGGATATAGGGGAAGCAATATATCTCACCCAAACTAACAATACCTACATCCAAGCTGTATCCATCCGTCAACACATAACCAAGAAAACTCTGAAAATCGTGTACCTCAACCTTCGAAAAGCATCCGTTATACGAGTTATGGCAATACTCCCGAACTCCCGCCCCAGTACTGGGTGGCGTCGAGGTTATCTCACCAACAACTGCATAAAAGAGATTTTCGATGTCGGCAAAACTCAGGTATTCCAGAACTGCAACGATAAAATTGTGACGACAACACCTCGGAGCTCAGCTCCCCGGGTCAAAGCCACATAATAGACAGGAGGCACCAAGAACAATGTTCTCGTCACAAAACCATGAGAACAATTCCAAGATACCCGCGTGATCCTAAAAAAAATTTAGCGAAATTTGAGGAAAGGAAAGTCAAAACATCTACGTCAGGAGACCTCACCAGAGCGACGAAGGGACTGAGGAGTAAAAACAATCCTACTCTTCGATATATATAATCCTAAGACTCAAAATAGTTTTCTTCTAGACTCAACAACAGCAATCAAGGGGGCTCCTATGGTCGGTCGAGGCTCTGATTACCAACTTGTCACGCCCAATATGCGACCCTATCCAAAAGGAACTCGAAGGTCCCACCAAGGATAGACCCGCATATTAAAATGCTTTTGCAAGGAGGATATCATTACATCAACATTACATAATAGATGGGGATACATACAAGAGGCATACAATGCCACACGAATACAACATCACAATACATAAGAGCAACATCTGACTACGGATGAACACAAACAGAAACTCGAACGACATCCACCCTGCTAGCCCAGGCTACTGACCTGGAACCTATCCCCTGATCGAAGAAGAAGCAGAAGACGAACTCCAAAGCAAGCAACATCGCTCTCGCGTCATGATCATCGCATAACCTGTACCTGCAACTGTTGTTGTAGTAATCTGTGAGCCACGAGGACTCAGCAATCCCATTACCATGGGTATCAAGACTAGCAAAGCTTAAAGGGAAAGGAAGGGGTAAAGTGGTGAGGTTGCAGCAGCGACTAAGCATATGTGGTGGCTAACATACGCAAATAAGAGCGAGAAGAGAGCAAATGGAACGGTCGTGAAGCTAGCAATGATCAAGACGTGATCCTGAACTCCTACTTACGTCAAACATAACCCAGAAACCGTGTTCACTTCCCGGACTCCGCCGAAAAGAGACCATCACGGCTACTAACGCGGTTGATGCGTTTTAATTCGGATCTAGTGTCAAGTTATCTACAACCGGACATTAACAAATTCCCATCTGCCTATAACCGCAGGCACGGCTTTCGAAAGATTATACCCTGTAGGGGTGTCCCAACTTAGCCCATGATAAGCTCTCGCGATGAACGAAGGATATACCTTCTCCCAGGAAGACCCGATCAGACTCGGAATCCCGGTTTACAAGACATTTCGACAATGGTAAAACAAGACCAGCAAAGCAGCCCGGATGTGCCGACAAATCCCGATAGGAGCTGCACATATCTCGTTCTCAGGGCACACCGGATGAGCAAGACGACGGGTTGGCATAGACCCTGGTTACCCAGGGGGCGCCGGACATCGCTCGGTTTGGACCAACACTTAGACAAGCATTGGCCCAGGGGGGATAAAATTAAGATGACCCTCGGGCTCCGGAAACCCAAGGGAAAAAGGGCTAGGTGAGGCAAATGGTAAAACCAAGGTTGGGCCTTGCTGGAGGAGTTTTATTCAAAGCAAACTGTCAAGGGGGTCCCATAAATCACCCAACCGCGTAAGGAACGCAAAATCCGGGAACATAACACCGGTATGACGGAAACTAGGGCGGCAAGAGTGGAACAAAACACCAGGCATAAGGCCGAGTCTTCCACCCTTTACCAAGTATATAGATGCATTAATAATATAAGAGATATTGTGATATCCCAACCAAAATCCTGTCCACCATGGAGAAATATTCAACTTCACCTGCAACTAGCAACGCTATAAGAGTTGTTGAGCAAAAGCGGTAACATAGCCAAACAACGGTTTGCATAGGAAAGGTATCAAAGGTTAGAGGTTCATGGCAATATGGGAGGCTTGATAAACAGGTGATAGGTAGCGCAGCAAAGCGATAGAATGAAGCAACTAGCATAGCAATGATAGTAGTGAGATCCAGGGTAGCTGTCATCTTGCCTGAAATCCCGCAAGAAAGAAGAATGAGTCCATGAAGAAGACGAACGGTAGTAGTCGAACGAATCCTCACAACCGCAACATTACCGGAACTAAGAAGCAACACCGGAAAAGAAACAAACAACATGGTAAACACACAAGCATAATCATGGCATGATGCACAATCAAGTATGATGCATGTCCGGTTTAAAGAGGCATGGCATGGCAAAATGCAACAAACAATACTACAAGTTAAGTGGAGCTTAATATGCAACGAGTTGCATATTGACAAAACACCACATTGACATATTTAGTTTAATCTCGTTTAAGCTACCAAACAATATTAAATGTTATTAACCATGGCAAGGGGTGAAGCATATGAAAACTACCTATCTAGGCAAGTTTAAATGAGGCCAGAAACAACAAACAACAATTCCGGAAAATCCCCATGTGCATATTTATTGATTTGGTACTGTTCTGCCCTAAACACAATTTTAGCGTTGTTAAACAGTAAAACAAAGTTCACCATGTTAAACTAGGCATTTTTCCACCCCATTTACATATAAAGTTTATTTAAAACCGAGCTACGGTTATTTAGTTATGAAATAAATCATTTTAACATGGCATATTAGCAAATTAATGCAAACAGCAATTTAAACATTTTAAACATGGATGAAAATGGCATATTATTAATCTACACAAAATTCTAAGCATTTTACATGCTTAAATTATTTACATGTGATGCACGGTTTGTGAGTAATTAAATGCATGAAGTAGGAGGGTTTTTCTGTAAAACAGCAACTCTCTAGATAAATGGCAAAATCGTTGGACAGAAAAAAAACAGGTTATGGGCCGCATCTGGAGGGGCTAGGGGAGCTGCTCACATTGGGCCAAGGAACTGGGTCGGCTTGGAGGAGGGGTCCAAGAGGGCGTGAGGCTGCTGGGCTGGAGGCGATCGAGGCCTGGTCCATGCAAGCGCGGTCAACACACGCGGGCGAGCGCTCGTTCGTCTCTGACGAGGGGAAGCAGGCGGCAGTGGGACTTGCAGCGTTGGCGGACCTCCGGGAAGAAGATGGCGGCGGCTGGGTGGTGCTGTGGGCGAGGAGCGTCTGCGAGACGGCGGGATCCGGCGGCGGCGAAGATCTCTCCGGCGAGGCAGGGACTTGGCACGGGCTCGGCGCCCTCGCGTGTTCGCACGCCAGAAGCAGGGGACGGCGCCGGAGATGAGATCCAGGGTGGCCGACGGGAGGGGATCTGCCGGGAACGGCGCAGGGCAGCGGGACCTGAGCAGCTTGCCGCCGAGGGGGCTCCATGGCGGCGAGGTTCACCTGAGAGAGAGAGGTGAGATATTTGAGACGGGAGAGAGAAGAGTGACAACCAGAAGGAGAAGGAGCACGGGGAAAAGGAGGCGGGACGGCCTGGTTGCTGCTGCTACTTGGCGGTGGCGGGGACGAGGCAGAGGAGGGAAGAGGAGGCACGGCCTCAGGCGCTGGTTGGAGGAAATGGATCTGGGAGGATCCCGAGGGGAAGAGGACTCGCGGCGGTGAGGACAAACCTCCTCGATTTTAGGGTTTGGCTTAGTGGTCAGTCATATATATATAGCAAAGGAATTTTAGGAAGGGGCTAGAATGACCCTCCGATCGTAATCGGACGACTGAGAAAATATAGGTTAGGAAGTCCAAATAATAAAATGGAGATGTTTTATAGATGTTAGGGGATGATTCGGATCCAACAGTCATGACAACCAGGTTCGAGTTCGGGGCAATTTCGGACACGCATGAGGGGTCTGAGGGAGGTCAACGGGGACAAGGGCCTGACAAATGACAACGGAGGCAAAGAGAGAAAGGGCAACTGCGAACGGCTACAAGTTTTATGAAAACATGCAGATGCAATGCGGATGATCGATGATGAAATGCATGACATGAACAAAATGCAAAACAATAGACAAAACCCAACCACGGAGGAAATAACATATCGCATCTCCGGAAAAGGCAAGAGTTGGAGTTACGAAAATGGAAAGTTGTATCCGGGGCATTACAGTTGTGTTGCCATCCTATGATGTCTGGGTAGATTTTCGTTGTCCTATCGGTGATTGATGAATTGCTATGATTGGTTTAATTTTCTTGTGGTTATGTTGTTGTCCTTTGGTCCCCATCATATGAGCGCGCGCGTGGATCACACCATAGGGTTAGTTGTATGTTGATAGGACTATGTATTGGAGGGCAAGAGTGACAGAAGCTTCAACCTAGCATAGAAATTGATGCATACGGGATTGAATGTGGACCAATATATCTTAATGTTGTGGTTGGGTTTTACCTTAATGAACGTTAGTAGTTGCGGATGCTTGCTAATAGTTCCAATCATAAGTGCATAGAATTCCAAGTCAGAGATGACATGCTAGCAGTGGCCTCTCCCACATAAAACTTGCTATCGGTCTAGTGAAGTAGTCAATTGCTTAGGGACAATTTCACAACTCCTACCACCACTTTTCCACACTTGTTATATTTACTTTATTTCTTCTTTATGTAAACAGCCCCTACTTTTTATTTACATGCTCTTTATTATCTTGCAATTCTATCCAACAACACCTACAAAGTACTTCTAGTTTCATACTTGTTCTAGGTAAAGCGAACACTAAGCGTGCGTAGAGTCGTATCAGTGGCAGATAGGGCTTGAGAGAATATTTGTTCTACCTTTAGCTCCTCGTTTGGTTCAACACTCTTACTTATCGAAAGAGGCTACAACTATCACGTATACTTGCGGGTTATCAGTCTCATCAGCCGAATCTTCATGTGGTCAAAAGGGGAAGGAGTATAGTCTCACTAAAAAGGGAATATTTGATAAATCTCAGAAAAGAAGAGAGGTAAAAGATCTTTTTGAAAATGAAGTAGTAGAGAAAATCTTTTCTATGGGCTTCGCAGTTTCTAGGGTCACGTCCTACAGTCAACATGTGCTCTAATACCATCTTGTAGTGACCCGACCTCAAACGGTCAAGTCTCTGTGCTTAAGTGTCATCCCTGGATTGGTATGCTGACACACACAGTACTCGAGGATTTATAACAAAGGTAAATCACATGTATAAAATAACGTAAATACTATTACCTCAAACCAAATAACGGAAGAAACAACAAGGTTGTGGATTCCCATCAACACCAATGGCAAAGTTGAGTGTAGAAATCGTAACCCTAACATATCACTTACTCGTCGTAAGATTCCTGCAACATGAGACGTTGCAGCCATGTAGGTCAGTACATTGAATGTACTGGCAAATTCACACCATAGGATAAATGATGAATAATAGCTATCACTACATGCATATTTGGCTGGTGGAAAAGCTCTAGTTTATTTTTGCATAAAGCCAATTTTCCCTACAACAAGGAATATATTTTATTTAACTACAAAGTTTGTTGAAAACATTGAGAAGGTTCCTCCAACTCAATACCAAATTAATAATCATCAACCCAACAAATTATTTAAGTAACGTGATGAGATCAACATGATAATCCAAGAACCAAATACTCAAGATGTCCATAACCGGGGACACAGCTAACCATGATTAGTTTGTACACTCTGCAGAGGTTTGCGCACTTTTCCCCACAAGACTCGAATACATCCATGGTCGGAGATTTGAGACACAGTCTTTCTGAAGCATTAAATCTCTACTCTGGATAGACAGTACCACCTACAACCCACTACATCTGCTAGTCTACCTCTTCAAGAGCTTCACGCAACTTACTCAACTATGCTAGAGCCCATATTGGCTTGTGGCTGCACACGGAAGTTTCTAGCATGAATAATCTTATGATCCCTTTGAGCCTGGGTGGCGGACCGTAGGATGATCACACGGGTACTCCGAGATATCCTAGGACAACACTGGATTCTACAGGTGCCCTGACAACCACTGGGTAGCCACCTTAATTCAACCATTAGTTAACAATACTCACATCTGTCATGAATCACTCGAACCGAACCACGTCTACGAGCATAGCATAGCAATATAAGCAATGTCAAAGTAACTCCCAAAGGTTTGATAATAAACAGGTAAATAGGTACTACCTCATCTACTTCCCAATACCCACATGTTATCAATTCCTAACCATGCAATGTTTGAGGGTGAAACTAATGCATAAAAACTGGGTATGAAAGGGATATGATCAAAGTGTGAACTTGCCTCGTACTGTTGATGAAGATGATTCGCACTCATAACTTCTGATAGTTCTATTCGTCACACTCCATTCAATCTATCATAAGCAAACAATAGTAACCACACATAAGCAATCACTCAAAAGATCGGAAAGAACGAAGAAAACACTTCGGAAAACTTCAAAACCAAGCAAACAACTCTTGCAACAGAAAACAATTTCTAACCGTACCAAAATTAAGTGAATTTGGCCTTATCGGAAAGTTTAGGTCAAGAGCTTCGATTTGCAAGAAGAATCAACTCAAATGGAGTTATAAAACTCGAGTTACGATCAAACGAAGTTCAAATACAGATATGTTTGAATTCAAATTTTAAAACTTTCAAAAACATGTTTAAGTTTTTTTACTGGATAGAGGGGATCATAACAAAGAAGTGGGTGTTGGTTTCATTGGATTTCAATAAACGACGTAAAAGTTGTGAGGGTTTGAAGTATAGGGGCTAAACTGTAAATAAAACATCTACAAAAAAATCCCTGACTAAAACTAACAGAAAAAGAAAAATTCTAAATAACGAACGTTCGTTACCGAACGCTAACCAACAAAATTCGTTCGCTCCAGAGCCTAAACTAAAGAACGCTCTCTAAATAACAAAACCTCAATAATAAACCGCTCTAAAAGAATAAAATGGAAAAACGCAGAAAAACTGGGGCGGCTTAAATCGGTTTATACCGGTTCGAGGGAAAAGTCTGGTGGTGGCGGCTCGGCTACTCCGGCGATGGCGCGACGGCGGTGAGGCAGGCGACGTCTGCAAGCTAAGGCAACGGCGGCGTGCGGCAGTGTCGGCGTGTGATACGTCCATCTTGCATCATGCTTTTATATCAATATTTATTGCATTATGGGATGTTATTTCATGTTATGTCACAATACTTATGGCTATTCTCTCTTATTTTACAAGGTTTACCATGAAGAGGGGGAATGCCGGCAGCGGGGATCCTGGCTGGAAAATGAGCAGATATTGGAAACCTATTCTGCACAGCTCCAAAAGTCCCGCAACTCCACAAAAGTCATTTTTGGATTTAATAAGAATTATTGGGCAAAGAAAGTATCTGAGGGGGTCCACACCCTGGCCAGGAGGGTGGGGGTGCCCCCCCCCTACAGGGTGCGCCCCCTATCTCCTGGGCCCCCTGGAGGCCCCCCGGTGCCCATCTTCTGCTAAATGAGGTGTTTTATCCTAGAAAAAATCAGAGGCAGGCTCACGAGACGAAACTCCGCCACCACAAGGCGGAACCTTGGTGGAACCAATCTAGGGCTCCGGCGGAGCTATTCTGTTGGGGAAACTTCCCTCCGGGAGGGGGAAATCATCACCATCATCATCACCAACGATCCTCTCATCGGGAGGGGGTCAATCTCCATCAACATCTTCATCAGCACCATCTCCTCTACAAACCCTAGTTCATTTCTTGTATCCAATCTTGTATCAAAACCACAAATTGGTACCTGTGGGTTGCTAGTAGTGTTGATTACTCCTTGTAGTTGATGCTAATTGGTTTACTTGGTGGAAGATCATATGTTCAGATCCTTTATGCATATTATTACCCCTCTGATTATGAACATGAATATGCTCTGTGAGTAGTTATGTTCGTTCCTGAGGACATGGGTGAAGTCTTGCTATTAGTAGTCATGTGAATTTGGTATTCGTTCGATATTTTGATGAGATGTATGTTGTCTCTCCTCTAGTGGTGTTATGTGAACGTCGACTACATGACACTTCACCATTATTTGGGCCTAGAGGAAGGCATTGGGAAGTAATAAGTAGATGACGGGTTGCTAGAGTGACAGAAGCTTAAACCCTAGTTTATGCATTGCTTCGTAAGGGGCTGATTTGGATCCATATGTTTCATGTTGTGGTTAGGTTTACCTTAATACTTATTTTATAGTTGCGGATGCTTGCAATAGGGGTTAATCATAAGTGGGATGCTTGTCCAAGTAAGGGCATTACCCAAGCACAGGTCCACCCACATATCAAATTATCAAAGTACCGAACGTGAATCATATGAGCGTGATGAAACTAGCTTGACGATAATTCCCATGTGTCCTCGGGAGCGCTTTTCTCATTATAAGAAGTTGTCCAGGCTTGTCCTTTGCTACAAAAAGGATTGGGCCACCTTGCTGTACCTTATTTACTTTCATTGCTTGTTACTCGTTACAAATTATCTTATCACAAAACTATCTATTTGTCAGGACCCCGACTCGATGTCACATCGATCTAGCTGGTAACACCTCATATCACTTTGCGGCCTCACGCACGGTATCCCCACGGGTGTCGTCTTACCTTTTCCCGGGACCGTTTGCGCCTTTTGGCTCACGTATATGATAGTGTCGCTAGCATCCATATGATAAAGAGCCCGGGCTGACATGACTAGTCGTAAACCCAAAGTGGCACAGACTTACAGGGACAGGCATCCATGACCCAGCTTCGAACGTGTCGGTCATCAGCAAGTGGGTCCGGGCTGTAGCACTGGGCTAGCAGGACTCCGGTAAACCGGGTTGTAGCGGGCTAACAGGACTCCGGTACTCAAAGCGTGACATTTCCCCGAAGGGACAGACACAGGAACGAAGAAGGACACATGCCGGCCAGCCTAAGTGTTCCAGAGCAGTAGCAAGCTACCATGGCTCAGCGGTAACACTAGGAGACATTTCCCGGTAAGAGAGGCTACTAAAGATAAACAACTAGATAGTCAGATCCCACACATACCAAGCATTTCAATCATACACACAATATGATCGATATGTGAAAATACAACAAAGCATCACAACATGACTCTATGACACAAGTACTTTATTTAAGGCTCAGGGAGCCATACATATCATACACACAGGTACGGGTCTCACGACCCAACATACAAATCATACAGTCATACAAGCCAACAGCGGAAGTACTTTGTCTGGGTACAGACAACTAGTAAAATAAAAGAGGCTTGGAAAGCCTAGCTATACTACGTGGTCCATCACAAGCTCAGGGTCACCACCTGGGTCTTTAGCCTACTCGTTGATGTCAACGTCTACATAGAACCCATCAGAAGGGGTTGCAGCGTCTTCTGTAAAAAATGTAGATTATAGCAACATGAGTACAAAGGTACTCAGCAAGACTTACATCAGATCCTACATACATGCATAGTATCAAGAAGGGTTGGTGGAGTTATTGCAGCAAGCCAGCTTTGACTCTTGGCTAGGCTATCCTACGATACTCCAACTTGAAATAGTTTTGCGCACACGAGTCCACTACTCACCACTTCAATACACTACCGAGGATCCACCTCCGTCTTCCTACGGAAGAGCCATCCTCGGCACTCACACTTATCTTGAGGCTTTTAGTAGTTTCCATTTACTTGTCTATGAACTGTATAGGCAACCAAGTAGTCCTTTACCGCGGACGCGGCTATTCGAATAGATTATGATAACCCTGCAGGGGTGTACTTCTTCATACATGTTTCCACCACTTAGCGTCTGCACACGACATGTGCTCGGCAGACTTCAAGCAAAAGCCGACGTGGGTGTAGACCACGACCTACCTAAACACTTAAGCCTCTAGTCCAGGTTTATCGCCTATTCAGGTTCCATCTGCAGGGAGTCCGGCTGAGGTTTCCCATACGGCCCCGAACGATGTGAACAGGGTTCCCGAGATACCTAACGGGTATTCGGTACACCGTGCCACGTACCTACCGCATCACAGCCCACCCCTACGGTCAGCGCTGTCCACGGCCTCCAGTAGGCTACAAACACCAGAAACTACTTGCAACTCCTGGACAGAGAGCTAGGGTGAATAAGAAGTCGAGCGGGGTCATATTTCAGGGCCCAATGCATGGTAGTAGCTGTATCTTAAATCACACATACAGATCTCAGTGCTTAAGGTCGGCTTCAATGAAACAACCCACCATGTACTCCTACATGGCCTCTCATCGATACCTTTACCAAATCGTGTTCACCACACCACTCTCATTACCGACATAATCATTTCACTCTAGCCCATCACCCAGATGAACCAGACCTGACACGACTCTAAGCATAGCAGGCATAGCAAGGTAGGAACAACACATACATATGGCTCAATCAACTCCTACACATGCTAGTGGGTTTCATCTAGTTACTGTGGCAATGACAGGTCATGCAGAGGAAATGGGTTCAACTACCATAGCACACAGCAGTTTGAATTGCGTTGTCTTAATGCAGTAAAAGAGAGCAGGAGCGAGAACATGGGATTGTATTGATATGATCAAATGGTTGGTTGCTTGCCTGATGGTTCGTTGCACGGATACGGTTCTTCGTTAGGGTAATCACGGTACTCCTCGGGGACAGATCCTGTCGCAAAGGACATCGATACACAAACATCACCAAACAATATGCAACAATATGATGCATGCATGAAACATGGCAATATGAGTGTGTTGGGCTAATGCAACTAAAACCAGAAGGGTTTGAACAAATTTGAATCAAAGATTCAGATTTCAAATTCAAATATAGCCTTTTAAAGTGCCTTTTCTTGTTCTGATTAAAACATCAACTTAACTTGTTTGATCATGCATGAAAATGGTACAGATGGATAGATTGGATTTTTCTGATCATTTTTCATATATAATTTGTCCAATTTGGAGTTACAGAATAAAAGTTATGAATTTTTGAAGTTTAAATAATATTCTGGAATTTCCTGATTTAATTTAAATCCAGAAATTCAATTACTGCGTCAGCCTGACGTCAGTGTGACGTCAGCAGGTCAACGGAACTGGTCCAGGTCAAACCTGACAGTGGGTCCCGCATGTCAGGGTGATTATTTTAATTAAAACTTAATTAAAACTAATCCTGTTTAATTAACAGGGCTGGGCCCCACCTGTCATTGACTCAGGGGAGTCAACCAGGGCCCACCCGTGGTCAAAGTCAGTGTCGGCTGCCGGCGTTTAGTCGCCAGCGAGCCCGACGCGGCGGCGGAAGTGATTTTGGTCGTTTCGGCCACCAAATGGATCGCGGAGGCCACCGGAGTGGAGCTGAGGACAACCCGCAGCTCTTGGCGGAGCCCGTTGGGGTTGGGGTGGCCGGAGTCGACGGCGGCGAGCTCGGCTGCGGCCGTCGGGGTTCGGTCGTGCACGGGAACGGTGCTGGAGCTCGAAGTCGAGCAAGGCGAGGCGCTAGGGATGCTCTACGGGGTTCTGTGAACCCGTTGGACTCGCCGGGGTGACCAAATGGTCACCGGAGCTGCGTCGACGGCGAGCTCGGCGACGGCGGAGGTTCGGCCGTGGTGGGGAGGAAGCTACGGTGAGGGAATGAGGGGAAGGAGAGGGGGAAACGGTGGCGTAGCTCACCGCGGTTGCAGTGGGCGTCGAAGCGGGCTCGGGGACGCGCTGGAGACGGCGAATTCGACGGCGGCGGTGGTCAGAGCCCGAAGAGGGGAACGGCGACGTGGCGGCGATGCAGGGCTTCCGGGGAGCTGTGGAGCGGTGGGGAGGAAGAGGGAGTTGTGGCGGAGCTTCTGAGCTGGTCGGGGGAGCGAGGGGTGGTCGGAGACGGTGGCTATGGCGAACGGCGGCGACGGTGGTGTTCGGTCGGGCGGGGGAGAGAGCAAGGGAGAGCCGGGGGAGAGTGAATGGGGTGTCGGCGAGGTCGGGGCGACGACCAGAAGACGATCCACGCGGCGCAACGGCGACCAGGGCGATGCAGAGAGGCTGGGTGGTGCGTGGCGAGCTCGGGCGCGCCATGCTCACCTCCCTGCCTGCTCTGGCAAGGGGAAGCAGCTGGCTGGCACGGGCCAGCACAGTGCTGGGCCGGCTGGGCTGGGCAGGTAGGTCCAGGTAAGTCTACTCCTTTTATTTATTTTTCTGTTTTCTGTTTTTATTTAATATATCTGCAACTTTGTTGAATTAAATAAAATACCTAGGCAACTCCAAAAATCACCAAACTACTCCTGGTCCATAGTTGGATTATTTCCAACATGAAACATTTTAGTTTGGAGATATTTGAGCATTTAAATATTTTATATAATTTTAAATGCCCAAATTCAAATACTTATGACTTAATTCAAAAACCCTAGGATGGCCTAGGAAAATGTGCACCACTTTTGGCAGAGGTTCTGAACCAAGGCAAAATGATGGGCATTTTAGAAGGGCATTTCAGGTTCATTGAAAAATTATTTTAGTAACCCTAGTTGGTTTCAGAGGGGACTGGGGGTTCTGTCATCCCCATTTCAAGTTTCTGATGAAAGAGTAAACATGATGCAACACTCTAATGCATGACTAGCTAGGGTGTGACAACTCACCCCCACTCAAAAGAATCTCGTCCCGAGATTTGGGTTCCTCCGAGAAGAAGGCGGGATACTCGAGTCGAAGACGATCCTCCCTTTCCCAAGTTGCTTCATCCTCAGAATGGTGCGACCATTGAACCTTGAGAAACTTGATATTATGACGTCGCGTGGTACGTTCGGCTTGATCGAGGATACGAATGGGGTACTCTCGATATGTAAGATTATCTTGGAGATCAAGCGTTTCGTGGTCCACTTCACGGATAGGATCCGAGAAGCAACGCCTGAGTTGAGAAACGTGGAAGACATCGTGAACTCTGGAGAGATGCGGAGGTAGTTCCAACTGGTAGGCAACTTCTCCTCGTTTGGCAAGAATGCGAAAAGGTCCAATGTAACGAGGAGCCAATTTGCCTTTGATACCGAAACGATGGGTTCCCTTCAGAGGGGTGACCCGAAGATAAGCCTTCTCGTCAACCTCGAAAGTCATAGCCTTATGTTTTCGGTCATATTGACTCTTTTGACGAGATTGGGCTGTTTTCAACTTTTCACGAACGATACGAACTTGTTCTTCTGCTTCCTGAATCATATCCGGGCCAAAGAATTGTCTTTCCCCGGTCTCTGACCAGTTAAGGGGTGTTCGACATCGTCGTCCATAGAGAACTTCAAAAGGGGCTTTACCCAAGCTAGATTGATAGCTGTTGTTGTAAGCGAATTCGGCAAATGGAAGGCACTTCTCCCAGTCCATTCCGAAAGAGATAACGGAGGCTCGAAGCATGTCTTCTAGAATCTGATTGACGCGTTCCACTTGACCACTCGACTGAGGGTGGAAAGCGGTGCTAAAGGAGAGACGGGTTCCCATAGCATTTTGGAAACTTTCCCAAAATCGAGAGGTGAAAAGACTTCCTCGATCCGAGTTAATTTCCAAAGGAACACCATGGAGAGACACTATTCGGGAGATGTATAAGTCTGCCAGCTGACTAGCGGTTATACTCTCACGAACAGGTAAGAAATGAGCTACTTTGGAAAGACGATCGACCACGACGAAGATAGCATTATTCCCTCTCTTGGTCCTGGGAAAACCGGTAATGAAATCCATACTAATTTTATCCCATTTCCATTCAGGGATAGCTAAGGGTTGAAGGGTGCCAGCAGGCCGTTGATGCTCTGCTTTTACACGACGACAGACGTCGCAATTTGCAATAAACTGAGCAATTTCTCTCTTCATCCTAGTCCACCAGAACCTCTGGCGTAGGTCCTGATACATCTTAGTACTACCGGGATGAATGGTGAGAGGAGATTCATGAGCCTCCTTAAGGATCAACTGCCGTAGATGCTGGTTCTTGGGAACCACTAGACGGTTCTCAAAGTACACAACACCATGATCATTTGTGGAGAAACAACTAGCACCTCCGCTAGCAATGTTCTCTTTGATTTCAGATATTCCCTTATCTCGCTTTTGGGCAGCGATAATTTGATCCGTAAGAGTAGGTTTTGCTACCAAGGTGGAGAGAAAACCTTGGGGTACAATGTGAAGGTTAAGCTTCCGAAATTCATCATGGAGAAGCGGTTGACTTTGTTGTAACATCAGGTTGTTACAATAAGATTTACGACTTAACGCATCAGCCATGACGTTGGCTTTCCCTGGGGTATAGGTTATTCCTAAGTCGAAGTCTGTGATCAATTCAACCCAACGTCTTTGCCTGAGATTCAGATCCGGTTGGGTGAAGATGTACTTCAGGCTTTGGTGATCAGTGAATATTTCGCAACGATTACCGAGGAGGTAATGTCGCCAGGTCTTAAGTGCATAGACTACGGCTGCAAGCTCTAGATCATGAGTAGGATAATTTTCCTCATGTGGGTGCAATTGCCGTGAAGCGTAAGCAATTACGTGTCGATCTTGCATGAGAATGCAACCTAGTCCTTGTCGCGAGGCGTCGCAGTAGATAACGAAGTCCTTGGAGAAGTCTGGCGGTACCAGTACGGGAGCAGAAGTCAGGCGTCTTTTCAGTTCCTGAAAGCTGTGCTCACATTGTGGAGTCCATTCGAACTTCTTATCTTTCTTGAGGAGTTCGGTTAGAGGTTTAGCAACTTTGGAGAAGTTCTCGACAAAGCGACGGCAATAGCTCGCTAAGCCTAGAAAACTCCGAACTTGCTTGACCGATTCGGGTGGAGTCCAATCAAGGACGGCTTGAACTCGCTCAGGGTTAACAGCAATACCTTTACCAGATATTACATGACCCAGATAGGTCACTTCTGATAACCAGAATTCACATTTAGAAAATTTGGCATAAAGGCGATGCTCTCGAAGTTTCTTCAACACTAGCCTTAAATGTTCGGCATGTTCTTCCTCGTTCTTGGAGTAGATGAGTATATCATCGAGATAAACTACGACGAATTTGTCCAAATACTCCATGAAGATTGAGTTCATTAACCGAGAAAAGGTGGCTGGAGCGTTGGTTAAACCGAAGGACATGACGGTGTACTCGTATTGGCCATAACGAGTAACAAAGGCCGTTTTAGGAATGTCCCCGTTTCTGATTTTGATTTGATGGTATCCCAACCTCAAATCCATCTTGGAGAAGACTGAGGATCCAGCGAGCTGATCATACAGATCGTTGATCCTGGGAAGCGGGTATTTGTTCTTGATTGTGACCAAGTTGACAGGTCGGTAATCTACAACCATTCGGTCCGTACCATCCTTCTTCTTGACGAATAGGACGGGGCAAGCCCACGGAGATGAACTAGGGCGGATGAAACCCTTTTTCAAGGATTCATCGAGTTGTTTCTTAAGCTCGGCTAGTTCTAGGGGTGCCATCTTATAAGGTCTTCTAGCAATCGGAACGGTTCCGGGGATGAGGTCGATTACGAACTCAACATCCCTGTCAGGTGGAACACCTGGCAATTCCTCTGGAAAGACATCCGGGAAGTCACGGACTACCGGAACGTCCTCAAGGTCTGGCAAGGGGCTGGCGTTAAGAGAATATAATTGTCGCTTGGCTATTCGGGTCAAGACATTGACTATCTTCCCCGAAGGATGGGTGAGTTGAACAGTCCTAGAGAAGCAATCAATTTTGGCTTGATGAGCTGACATCCAGTCCATACCCAAAATGATATTAATATCTGAAGATTTAAGGGCTATCAAAGATGCGAGAAAAACAAGTCTGTCGACTTGGATTTCATTTCCATGGCTTACTCTAGAAGTTTGCCATTTGGATCCCGGAGTTTGAATTACCATAGAGGATGGCAAGTCACAGAATGCAACGTTATGCAAACGAGCATAATTTTCAGATATAAAAGAATGAGAGGCTCCTGTATCGAAAAGAACAGATGCCGGGTGGCAATTAACAAGAAGCGTACCGAGAACGACGTTGGGGTCCTCTTGAGCTTCTTCGGCAGAGATACAGTTGACATGGCCACGTGAAGCGGTGACCGGTTTAGCATGAAACACCTTCCCTGTCGGCTTGCCACGGCCAACAGCTTTAGCAGATTGATTGGGGTTGGTCTGGGGACACTCACGCATATAATGACCAGATTCCCCACACTTGAAACAAGTCACGGAACTGGTACGTGGAGGAACATTATTGGTTGGACCCCCATAAGGCTTGGCTGGGGCAGACTGTTGAACGGGGCGAGGCGCCTGGAAAGATGGCCTCGGTGTGAACCTGGGTGGCAGGGCGGTGTTGGGTACCCACACGCGGCGCTTCTGAGGACCAGCACCGGATGAGGAACCCATGTCACGACCATGCTTGCGTGTTGCGTCATAGTCAGTCTGACCAGTTTCAGCACTGATGGCTTTGTTGACAAGTTTCGAAAAGGATGTGCACTCATGCAGACGGAGGTCGCGGCGAAGCTCAGGACTAAGGCCCTTACGGAACCTTGCTTGCTTCTTGGCGTCAGTAGACACTTCCTCGGTTGCATATCGGGCGAGATTACCAAACTCCCTGCTATAGACATCCACAGAAAGTCGGCCTTGGGTGAAACTGCAAAATTCTTCACGCTTACGGTCCATGAGACCCTCCGGAATGTGATGTTCACGGAAAGCCTCGCTGAACTCAGCCCAAGTAGTGACATGGCCCGCTGGGCGCATAGCTCCATAATTTTCCCACCATAGACTGGCGGGGCCTTCAAGATGATATGCAGCAAAGGTGACCTTGTCAGCCTCCGCTACCAGCGCGGAACGCAGCTTGTGAGAGATACTGCGAAGCCAGTCATCAGCGTCGAGAGGCTCGACGGAGTGGTGGAACGTGGGTGGATGCAATTTGATAAAATCACTGAGTGACACCACATTAGCCCTCTGATGGTGTGCTGTATTCTGTTCAATACGCTCCAACAAACGGTTTGTCTCCCGCTTGTTTCTCTCAGCTTCCATCATAACTTCGGCTAGTGAAGGAGGATGAGGCAGATTTTCATTCCTGGCTTCACTGCCTTCGGCCTGCTCTTGAGAAGCAGGGTTAGCGCGCGTGTTGACCATCCTAGGTAGACAAGACAATGATTTAGTCAGAATGATGAAATTCCGACATGGGATACATAATGTAGGAAATAACTCGGAATGCAAGATGATCATCCGTATGACATGGTAGATACAGAAACTGCTTCTTTATTCCATCGTCATACACACCATACAGGGTTTAGTACAAGACCAAACAAGTACTATTACGGTGAAAAGAGGATTACATCTCATCGGAGGCATTCCAAGCTCCTATACATTATTTTTCTACATCTCCGGAAAGAGTACAAACTAGGTCATATCCCACGAGTCACGCGGGACGATAGACGACACAGCTAGTGCGAACTAGTGATACTACCTACTACTCAGACCGATCCGTAGTAGTCCTCATAGAAGTCACCTCCATAGCCTGGAAGCTCAACATGTTCATCCGGAAACAGACGATCTCGCGGAGCTTGTGGACCATAGGGGCTAGGATGAGGTCTTGGACCAACAAACGGTGGCCTGCGGGGACCGCGAGGTGGGGTGATGCCTCCTACATCACGCCAAACCATCACGTCTGGCAGAGCAGATCTCACAGGATAGAGATCGCGCATATCTGAGAATCCAGCTTGCACCGCCGGTGCGAACCGAGTCAAAGTGGCCCAGTGGTCAGCACGGGTATTGAAGAGCTCTAACCTTAAGGCCCGATTTTCACGGTCCTTATCCTCGAGCATCTCAGCAGTGGTGCGAGTCCGTGAATCCTCCTGAGTGGAGTCAGCATAGATAGCCTGGAGATATCCTTGTGCTCCCGGAAGTGATCCTGGCATATACCGGAAATCAGAGTCCCGAAATAACCCAGATCTGACTCGCATAATGGTCATCATGGAGTAGGCGGCGTCCTGCACAGCCATCTCAATAGTAACCCCGAGTCCATAGGAACAGTGAAGAGGCTCGGTGGATCCAGGATAAGATGGAAATATCCTGACAGTGCAGAGATACTGGCTTTGATTGAAGTCTCGGAATTGCTCTTCGACCGTGTACTCAGGATACCAGCGGTATCCAGCCTCAGTCATTACCCTGACCAACTTAGCAGTATGGCCGGGTACATCTAGGCATCGAGTCAGGCGAACCACTTGATTAAGGTCGCGAGTGGCCATCTGAAAGCACAATCATAATGCAAAGGCATTAGAATTTCTAGCAAAATTTCGGCAGCATAACAGCTGTAAATGCTCAAAAAGGATTTTGAGACATTTGACAAAGGATTTCGTACACACTCAGCATCATCATATCAAAGTTCTGAAACCATTCTAGCAACATAATGTGGTAGTAGAACTGAACTAGGCTTGTATCCATCAAACTTATAAGGTACTACTGATTAGAAACACGTGATCCTGATAGAGAGAATAGATCCTAATTCCTTAACCCCCGGTGGAAGAATGGACTGACTCAGATCAGAATGTCATAAGATATAAGGAGTAAAAAGAGCCTTACGTTCCATCCCACAAACAATTCCCCTACATATAACTAAAGAATTTCTAGACTCAACATCGACCAGTTTGGCTTGGAGAACCTACAGGCAGTCCGGCTCTGATGCCAACGCTGTCAGGACCCCGACTCGATGTCACATCGATCTAGCTGGTAACACCTCATATCACTTTGCGGCCTCACGCACGGTATCCCCACGGGTGTCGTCTTACCTTTTCCCGGGACCGTTTGCGCCTTTTGGCTCACGTATATGATAGTGTCGCTAGCATCCATATGATAAAGAGCCCGGGCTGACATGACTAGTCGTAAACCCAAAGTGGCACAGACTTACAGGGACAGGCATCCATGACCCAGCTTCGAACGTGTCGGTCATCAGCAAGTGGGTCCGGGCTGTAGCACTGGGCTAGCAGGACTCCGGTAAACCGGGCTGTAGCGGGCTAACAGGACTCCGGTACTCAAAGCGTGACATTTCCCCGAAGGGACAGACACAGGAACGAAGAAGGACACATGCCGGCCAGCCTAAGTGTTCCAGAGCAGTAGCAAGCTACCATGGCTCAGCGGTAACACTAGGAGACATTTCCCGGTAAGAGAGGCTACTAAAGATAAACAACTAGATAGTCAGATCCCACACATACCAAGCATTTCAATCATACACACAATATGCTCGATATGTGCAAATACAACGAAGCATCACAACATGACTCTATGACACAAGTACTTTATTTAAGGCTCAGGGAGCCATACATATCATACACACAGGTACGGGTCTCACGACCCAACATACAAATCATACAGTCATACAAGCCAACAGCGGAAGTACTTTGTCTGGGTACAGACAACTAGTAAAATAAAAGAGGCTTGGAAAGCCTAGCTATACTACGTGGTCCATCACAAGCTCAGGGTCACCACCTGGGTCTTTAGCCTACTCGTTGATGTCAACGTCTACATAGAACCCATCAGAAGGGGTTGCAGCGTCTTCTGTAAAAATGTAGATTATAGCAACATGAGTACAAAGGTACTCAGCAAGACTTACATCAGATCCTACATACATGCATAGTATCAAGAAGGGTTGGTGGAGTTATTGCAGCAAGCCAGCTTTGACTCTTGGCTAGGCTATCCTACGATACTCCAACTTGAAATAGTTTTGCGCACACGAGTCCACTACTCACCACTTCAATACACTACCGAGGATCCACCTCCGTCTTCCTACGGAAGAGCCATCCTCGGCACTCACACTTATCTTGAGGCTTTTAGTAGTTTCCATTTACTTGTCTATGAACTGTATAGGCAACCAAGTAGTCCTTTACCGCGGACGCGGCTATTCGAATAGATTATGATAACCCTGCAGGGGTGTACTTCTTCATACATGTTTCCACCACTTAGCGTCTGCACACGACATGTGCTCGGCAGACTTCAAGCGAAAGCCGACGTGGGTGTAGACCACGACCTACCTAAACACTTAAGCCTCTAGTCCAGGTTTATCGCCTATTCAGGTTCCATCCGCAGGGAGTCCGGCCGAGGTTTCCCATACGGCCCCGAACGATGTGAACAGGGTTCCCGAGATACCTAACGGGTATTCGGTACACCGTGCCACGTACCTACCGCATCACAGCCCACCCCTACGGTCAGCGCTGTCCACGGCCTCCAGTAGGCTACAAACACCAGAAACTACTTGCAACTCCTGGACAGAGAGCTAGGGTGAATAAGAAGTCGAGCGGGGTCATATTTCAGGGCCCAATGTATGGTAGTAGCTGATTCTTAAATCACACATACAGATCTCAGTGCTTAAGGTCGGCTTCAATGAAACAACCCACCATGTACTCCTACATGGCCTCTCATCGATACCTTTACCAAATCGTGTTCACCACACCACTCTCATTACCGACATAATCATTTCACTCTAGCCCATCACCCAGATGAACCAGACCTGACACGACTCTAAGCATAGCAGGCATAGCAAGGTAGGAACAACACATACATATGGCTCAATCAACTCCTACACATGCTAGTGGGTTTCATCTAGTTACTGTGGCAATGACAGGTCATGCAGAGGAAATGGGTTCAACTACCGTAGCACACAGCAGTTTGAATCGCGTTGTCTTAATGCAGTAAAAGAGAGCAGGAGCGAGAACATGGGATTGTATTGATATGATCAAATGGTTGGTTGCTTGCCTGATGGTTCGTTGCACGGATACGGTTCTTCGTTAGGGTAATCACGGTACTCCTCGGGGACAGATCCTGTCGCAAAGGACATCGATACACAAACATCACCAAACAATATGCAACAATATGATGCATGCATGAAACATGGCAATATGAGTGTGTTGGGCTAATGCAACTAAAACCAGAAGGGTTTGAACAAATTTGAATCAAAGATTCAGATTTCAAATTCAAATATGGCCTTTTAAAGTGCCTTTTCTTGTTCTGATTAAAACATCAACTTAACTTGTTTGATCATGCATGAAAATGGTACAGATGGATAGATTGGATTTTTCTGATCATTTTTCATATATAATTTGTCCAATTTGGAGTTACAGAATAAAAGTTATGAATTTTTGAAGTTTAAATAATATTCTGGAATTTCCTGATTTAATTTAAATCCAGAAATTCAATTACTGCGTCAGCCTGACGTCAGTGTGACGTCAGCAGGTCAACGGAACTGGTCCAGGTCAAACCTGACAGTGGGTCCCGCATGTCAGGGTGATTATTTTAATTAAAACTTAATTAAAACTAATCCTGTTTAATTAACAGGGCTGGGCCCCACCTGTCATTGACTCAGGGGAGTCAACCAGGGCCCACCCGTGGTCAAAGTCAGTGTCGGCTGCCGGCGTTTAGTCGCCGGCGAGCCCGACGCGGCGGCGGAAGTGATTTTGGTCGTTTCGGCCACCAAATGGATCGCGGAGGCCACCGGAGTGGAGCTGAGGACAACCCGCAGCTCTTGGCGGAGCCCGTTGGGGTCGGGGTGGCCGGAGTCGACGGCGGCGAGCTCGGCTGCGGCCGCCGGGGTTCGGTCGTGCACGGGAACGGTGCTGGAGCTCGAAGTCGAGCAAGGCGAGGCGCTAGGGATGCTCTACGGGGTTCTGTGAACCCGTTGGACTCGCCGGGTGACCAAATGGTCACCGGAGCTGCGTCGACGGCGAGCTCGGCGACGGCGGAGGTTCGGCCGTGGTGGGGAGGAAGCTACGGTGAGGGAACGAGGGGAAGGAGAGGGGGAAACGGTGGCGTAGCTCACCGCGGTTGCAGTGGGCGTCGAAGCGGGCTCGGGGACGCGCTGGAGACGGCGACGTGGCGGCGATGCAGGGCTTCCGGGGAGCTGTGGAGCGGTGGGGAGGAAGAGGGAGTTGTGGCGGAGCTTCTGAGCTGGTCGGGGGAGCGAGGGGTGGTCGGAGACGGTGGCTATGGCGAACGGCGGCGACGGTGGTGTTCGGTCGGGCGGGGGAGAGAGCGAGGGAGAGCCGGGGGAGAGTGAATGGGGTGTCGGCGAGGTCGGGGCGACGACCAGAAGACGATCCACGCGGCGCAACGGCGACCAGGGCGATGCAGAGAGGCTGGGTGGTGCGTGGCGAGCTCGGGCGCGCCATGCTCACCTCCCTGCCTGCTCTGGCAAGGGGAAGCAGCTGGCTGGCACGGGCCAGCACAGTGCTGGGCCGGCTGGGCTGGGCAGGTAGGTCCAGGTAAGTCTACTCCTTTTATTTATTTTTCTGTTTTCTGTTTTTATTTAATATATCTGCAACTTTGTTGAATTAAATAAAATACCTAGGCAACTCCAAAAATCACCAAACTACTCCTGGCCCATAGTTGGATTATTTCCAACATGGAACATTTTAGTTTGGAGATATTTGAGCATTTAAATATTTTATATAATTTTAAATGCCCAAATTCAAATACTTATGACTTAATTCAAAAACCCTAGGATGGCCTAGGAAAATGTGCACCACTTTTGGCAGAGGTTCTGAACCAAGGCAGAAATGATGGGCATTTTAGAAGGGCATTTCAGGTTCATTGAAAAATTATTTTAGTAACCCTAGTTGGTTTCAGAGGGGACTGGGGGTTCTGTCATCCCCATTTCAAGTTTCTGATGAAAGAGTAAACATGATGCAACACTCTAATGCATGACTAGCTAGGGTGTGACACTATTACCTACGATTTCAGTGCTTGCAGAGAATACCTTACCGAAAACCGCTTGTCATTTCCTTCTGCTCCTCGTTGGGTTCGACACTCTTACTAATCAAAAGGACTATGATAGATCCCCTATACTTGTGGGTCATCAAGACTCTTTTCTGGCGCCGTTGTCGGGGAGTGAAGCGCCTTTGGTGAGTGGAACTTGGTAAGGAAACATTTATATAGTATGCTGAAATTTTCTGTCACTTGTTACTATGGAAACTAATCCTTTGAGGGGCTTGTTCGGGGTATCTTCACCCCGACCAGTAGAGCAAAGAGTTGCTCCTCAACCTACTGAACCTAGTGAAAATGTTTACTTTGAAATTCCTTCGGGTATGATAGAGAAACTGCTAGCTAATCCCTTTGCAGGAGACGGAACATTGCATCCCGATTTACACCTTATCTTTTGTGGATGAAGTATGTGGATTATTTAAGCTTGCAGGTATTCCCGATGATGTTGTTAAGAGTAAGTTCTTCCCTTTATCTTTGAAGGGAGATGCATTGACATGGTATAGGCTATGTGATGATACGGGATCTTGGAACTATAAGCGATTGAAGTTGGAATTTCACCAGAAGTTCTATCCTATGCATCTTGCTCACCATGATCGTAATTACATATATAATTTCTGGCCTCGCGAAGGAGAAAGCATCGCTCAAGCTTGTGGGAGGCTTAAGTCAATATTATATTCATGCCCCAATCATGAGCTCTCAAGAGAAATGATTATTCAAAAAATTATGCTCGGCTTTCTCTCAATGATCGCACCATGCTTGATACTTCCTGTGCTGGTTCTTATATGTTGAAGACTACTGAATTCAAGTGGGACTTATTGGAAAGAATTAAAAGCAACTCTGAAGATTGGGGTTCCGAGATGGTAAGGAGTCAGGTATAATACCTAAGTTTGATTCTGTTAAATCTTTTATGGATACCGATGCTTTCCGTGGATTTAGTGCTAAATATGGACTTGACTCTGAGATAGTAGCTTCTTTCTGTGAGTCTTTTGCTGCTCACGTTGATCTCCCTAAGGAGAAGTGGTTTAAATATAATCCTCCCATTGAAGTAAAGTAGTTGCACCTATTACAGTTGAAGAAAAGACTATCACTTATAATGATCCTATTGTTCCTACTACTTATGTTGAGAAACCTCCTTTTCCTGTTAGAATGAAGGATCATGCTAAAGCTTCAACTGTTGTTCGTAAGAGTAATACTAGAAGTTATACACCTCCTTAGCAAATTAAAGTTGAACCTAGTATTTCTATGGTTAAAGATCTCCTGGATGATAATATAGATGGGCATGTTATTTACCTCTGTGGTGAAACTGCTAATATAGTTAAACCAGATGCTAAGATACATAGACCTGTTGTAGGCATGCCTGTTATTTCTGTTAAAATAGGAGATCATTGTTATCATGGCTTATGTGAGATGGGTGCTAGTGCTAGTGCAATACACTATGACTTATATAAAGAAATTATGCATGATATTACACCCGCTGAGTTGGAAGATATTGATGTTACAATTAAGCTTGCCAATAGAGATACTATTTAACCAGTTGGGATTGTTAGAGATGTTGAAGTCTTGTGTGAGAAAGTCAAATACCCTGGTGACTTTCTTGCTCTTGGTTCCCCACAAGATGACTTTTGTCCCATTATATTTGGTAGACCCTTCTTGAATACTATTAATGCTAGGATTGATTGTGAAAAGGATGTTGTTACGATTGGCTTGGATGATATGACTCATGAGTTTAATTTTGCTAAATTTCGTAGACAACCCTGTGATAAAGAGTTACCTAGTAAAGATGAAATAATTGGCCTTGCTTCTATTGTCGTGCCTCCTATTGATCTGTTAGAACAATATTTGCTAGACCATGAAAATGATATGTTTATGAATGAAAAAAGGGAAATAGACGAAGTATTCCTTCAGCAGGTGCCTATCTTGAAACACAACTTACCTATTGAAATCCTAGGGGATCATCCTCCACCCAAGGGTGATCCCGTGTTTGAGCTAAAACCATTACCTGATAATCTTAAATATGCTTATCTTGATGAAAAGAAGATGTATCCTGTTATTATTAGTGCTAACCTTTCAGAACAGGAAGAGGAAATATTATTGAAAACTCTGAAGAAACACCGTGCTGCTATTGGATATACTCTGGATGATCTTAAGGGCATTAGTCCTACTCTATGCCGGCACAAAATAAAAGTGGAGAAAGACACTAAACCGGTTAGGGATCCTCAACGATGATTAAACCCTAAGATGAAAGAAGTGGTAAGAAAGGAGATATTAAAGCTCCTTGAGGCAGGTATAATTTACCCCGTTGCTGATAGTGAATGGGTAAGCCTTGTCCATTGTGTCCCTAAAAAGGGAGGTATTACTGTTGTTCCTAATGATAAAGATGAATTGATTCCGCAAAGAATTATTACAGGTTATAGGATGGTAATTGATTTCCGTAAATTAAATAAAGCAACTAAGAAAGATCATTACCCTTTACCTTGTATTGATCAAATGCTAGAAAGACTATCCAAACATACACATTTCTGCTTTCTAGATGGTTATTCTGGTTTCTCTCAAATACCTGTGTCAGCGGAAGATCAATCAAAAACTACTTTTACTTGCCCTTTCGGTACATTTGCTTATAGACGTATGCCTTTTGGTTTATGCAATGCACCTGCTACCTTTCAAAGATGCATGATGGCTATATTCTCTGACTTTTGTGAAAAGATTTGTGAGGTATTCATGGATGACTTCTCCGTTTATGGATCCTCTTTTCATGATTGCTTGGGCAACCTTGATCGAGTTTTGCAGAGATGCGAAGACACTAGTCTCATCCTAAATTGGGAAAAGTGTCACTTTATGGTTAATGAAGGCATTGTCTTGGGGCATAAAATTTCTGAAAGAGGTATTGAAGTTGATAAAGCTAAAGTTGATGCTATTGAAAAGATGCCATGTCCCAAGGACATTAAAGGTATAAGAAGTTTCCTTGGTCATGCCGGTTTTTATAGGAGGTTCATTAAGGACTTTTCTAAAATCTCTAGGCCTCTCACTAATTTATTGCAAAAAGATATTCCGTTTGTCTTTGACAATGATTGTGTAGAAGAATTTGAAATACTTAAGAAAGCTTTGATCACTGCACCCGTTGTTCAGCCACCTGATTGGAATTTACCTTTTGAAATTATGTGTGATGCTAGTGATTATGCTGTAGGTGTTGTTCTAGGGCACAGAGTTGATAAGAAATTAAATGTTATTTAATATGCTAGTAAGACTCTTGATTCTTCCCAGAGAAATTATGCTACTACTGAAAAATAATTCTTAGTAGTTGTATTTGCTTGTGATAAGTTCAGACCTTACATTGTTGATTCTAAAGTTACTATTCACACTGATCATGCTGCTATTAAATATCTTATGGAAAAGAAAGATGCTAAACCTAGACTTATTAGATGGGTTCTCTTGCTTCAAGAATTTGATTTGCATATTATTGATAGAAAGGGAGCTGAGAACCCCGTTGCAGACAACTTGTCTAGGCTAGAGAATGTTCTTGATGACCCACTACCTATTGATGATAGCTTTCCTGATGAACAATTAGCGGTCATTAACGCTTCTCGTACTGCTCCATGGTATGCTGATTATGCTAATTACATTGTTGCTAAATTTATACCACCTAGTTTCACATACCAGCAAAAGAAAAGGTTATTTTATGATTTAAGACATTACTTTTGGGATGACCCACACCTATATAAAGAAGGAGTAGATGGTGTTATTAGACATTGTGTACCTGAGCATTAACAGGAACAGATCCTACGCAAGTGTCACTCTGAATCATATGGAGGACACCACGCTGGAGACAGAACTGCACATAAGGTATTGCAATCCGGTTTTTATTGGCCTACTCTCTTCAAAGATGCCCTTAAGTTTGTCTTGTCTTGTGATGAATGTCAAAGAATTGGTAATATTAGTAGACATCAAGAAATGCCTATGAATTATTCTCTTGTTATTGAACCATTTGATGTTTGGGGCTTTGATTATATGGGACCTTTTCCTGCCTCTAATGGATATACACATATTTTAGTTGCTGTTGATTACGTTACTAAGTGGGTAGAAGCTATTCCAACTAGTAGTGCTGATCATAACACCTCTATTAAGATGTTTAAAGAAGTTAATTTTCCGAGGTTTGGAGTCCCCAGATATCTTATGACTGATGGTGGTTCACATTTTATTCATGGTGCTTTCCGTAAAATGCTTGCTAAGTATGATGTTAATCATAGAATCGCATCTCCTTACCACCCACAGTCTAGTGGGCAAGTAGAGTTCAGTAATAGAGAGCTCAAATTAATTTTGCAAAAGATTGTTAATAGATCTAGAAAGAATTGGTCCAAGAAACTTGATGATGCATTATGGGCCTATAGAACTGCATATAAAAATCCTATGGGTATGTCTCCGTATAAGATGGTTTATGGAAAAGCGTGTCACTTACCTCTTGAACTTGAACATAAGGCATATTGGGCCATTAAAGAGCTCAACTATGATTTTAAACTTGCCGGTGAGAAAATGTTATTTGACATTAGCTCACTTGATGAATGGAGAACCCAAGCATATGAAAATGACAAGCTATTTAAAGAAAAAGTTAAAAGATGGCATGACAAAAGGATACAAAAGCGAGAATTTAATGTAGGTGATTATGTGTTGCTATTCAACTCTCATTTAAGATTTTTTGCAGGAAAACTTCTCTCTAAATGGGAAGGTCCTTACATTATCGAGGAGGTCTATCATTCCGGTGCCATAAAAATCAACAACTTCGAAGGCACAAGTCCGAGGGTGGTGAACGGTCAAAGAATCAAACATTATATCTCAGGTAATCCTATTAATGTTGAAACAAATATTATTGAAACCGTAACCCCGGAGGAATACATAAGGGACACTTTCCAGAACGTTTCAGACTCCGAAAAGGAATAGGTATGTGGTACGGTAAGTAAACCGACTCCAAAACAATTCTTATGACAATTTTCTTGCATTTTGGAATATTTAAAAATTTATGGAAGAAAGAAGTAATCCGGGAAGGACACGAGGCATCCACGAGGGTGGAGGCCGCCCCCCCCCCTACAAGGCGCGCCCCCTGTCTCGTGGACACCTCGTGTGCCTCCCGGACTCCGTTTTCTTGCATGTTATGTATTTTGGTCGGTAAAATTCATTATATAATCTCCCGAAAGTTTTGACCACCGTATCATGCAAAAATATTCTGTCTTTGTTTCGAGCTATTTTTTTGACAGATCTAGAGCACCATGACGTCTCCAAGCGCTCCCAAGGACAAGTTTTTCGAGAGGGTTATCAACCCCTATCTCGCGGAGGTGCTGCAACACCCTCAAACCATCGAGATGCATGAGGGGGTGCTGCACATCCGCGATGTGGAGGGACCAAGGCGTACCGGAAGCATGGAGACAAAGCTCGAAGCCATGGAGCAACAAGTTTTCAAGTGCCAAGGGATGGTGGAGCGTGGACTCAACGCCAACCAGATGATGATCACGGAGTTCACCAACAACCACAACCTGGATGCCAAGATCGTTGGGGAGACCATCTTCAAGCTTCAAGAGAAAATCGAGCACCTCCAAGCCCAGATCTATGACCTGCAAAACCAAAACTATGAGTATGAATATAGATTCAAGAGGATGAGTTTGGCTGCAAATTTGAGGATCCCAGAGACTCGATCATCCTTCATCATCAACAACTCCTACTTCACCACCTCCGAGGACATAATTACATGGGTATGGGCACTCCCCTTGGCAACTGCCAAGCTTGGGGGAGGTGCCCCGGTATCGTATCACCATCACACTCCTATCTTTACCGTTTTACTTAGTTCGATCCTTTTAGTAATATCTTGATCTAGTAGATTGAAGTCATGGTATGAATTAGTTTTGAGTTTTGCTTTGTTATTACTATGTAATCGAGTCCGTGAGTTATCTATAATAAATATTAGTGTTGAGTCAAAGGGCTTTGCTATCTTGCTATGATCTTGAGAAAAAAATTAGAAAGAATAAAAAGAATAAAAGAGTTCATATTGATCTTATGGATAGTAATGACTTCACACATAGAAAGTATGAGGCTTAAAAGTTGTTGAGAATTGATAAACTTAGTTTTGGTCATCGTTGCAATTAATAGGAAGTAATAAGGAAAGAGAGGTTTTCACATATAAATATACTATCTTGGACATCTTTTATGATTGTGAGCACTCATTAAAGTATGACATGCTAAAGAGTTCATGTTGGACAAGGAAGACAGCGTAATGGTTTATGTTTTCTCGCATCTCAGTCAAAGTATATTGTCATGGATCATTCAAACATGTTGAGCTTGCCTTTCCCCCTCATGCTAGCCAAAATTCCTAGCACCAAGTAGAGATACTACTTGTGCTTATAAATATCATTAAACCCAGTTTTGCCATGAGAGTCCACCATATCTACCTACGGATTGAGTAAGATCCTTCAAGTAAGTTGTCATCAGTGCAAGCAATAAAAATTGCTCTCTAAATATGCATGACTTATTAGTACGGAGAAAATAAACTTTATACGAGCTTGTTATGGAAGCAATAAAAGCAAGGGACTGCATAATAAAGGTCCATATACAAGTGGCAATATAAAGTGACGTTCTTTTGCACTAAGATTTTGTGTATCCAACCTTAAAAGTGCATGACAACCTCTGCTTCCCTCTGCGAAGGGCCTATCTTCTACTTTATGTCTTTTACTTTATGCAAGAGTCAAGGTGATCTCCACCTTTCCCCTTTTTCATTTTATCCTTTGGCAAGCACCTCGTGTTAGAAAGATCCTGATATATATATCCAATTGGATGTTTGTTGGCATGAATTATTATTGTTGACATCACCTAAAGGTGAATACGTTGGGAGGCAACATTATAAACCCCTATCTTTCTCAGTGTCCGATTAAAACCCCATAACCATAAGGATTGCGTGAGTGTTAGCAATTGTAGAAGCCTATATGATAGTTGAGTATGTGGACTTGCTGAAAAGCTCTATTCTTGACTCTTTCTGATGTTATGATAAATTGCAATTGCTTCAATGATTAAGATTATAGTTTGTTAGTTTCCAATGAAGTTTATGTTCCATACTTGACATTGGAATCGATTGTTACTTGAGCATAAGAAATCATATGACAAAATCTATATATGTTGCTGTTATAAGAATGTTCATGATGCCCTCATGTCCGTATTTTAATTTATCGACACCTCTATCTCTAAACATGTGGACATATTTTTCGATTTTGGCTTCCGCTTGAGGACAAGCAAGGTCTAAGCTTGGGGGAGTTGATACGTCCATTTTGCATCATGCTTTTATATCAATATTTATTGCATTATGGGTTGTTATTTCATGTTATGCCACAATGCTTATGGCTATTCTCTCTTATTTTACAAGGTTTACCATGAAGAGGGGGAATGCCGGCAACGGGGATCCTGGCTGGAAAAGGAGCAAATATTGGAAACCTATTCTGCACAGCTCCAAAAGTCCCGCAACTCCACGAAAGTCATTTTTGGATTTAATAAGAATTATTGGGCAAAGAAAGTATCTGAGGGGGTCCACACCCTGGCCAGGAGGGTGGGGGCGCCCCCCCTACAGGACGCGCCCCCTATCTCCTGGGCCCCCTGGAGGCCCCCCGGTGCCCATCTTCTGCTAAATTAGGTGTTTTATCTTGGAAAAAAAATCAGAGGCAAGCTCACGAGATGAAACTCCGCCGCCACGAGGCGGAACCTTGGCGGAACCAATCTAGGGCTCCGGCAGAGCTGTTCTGCCGGGGAAACTTCCCTCCGGGAGGGGGAAATCATCACCATCATCATCACTAACGATCCTCTCATTAGGAGGGGGTCAATCTCCATCAACATCTTCATCAGCACCATCTCCTCTACAAACCCTAGTTCATCTCTTGTATCCAATGTTGTATCAAAACCACAAATTGGTACCTGTGGGTTGCTAGTAGTGTTGATTACTCCTTGTAGTTGATGCTAATTGGTTTACTTGGTGGAAGATCATATGTTCAGATCCTTTACGCATATTATTACCTCTCTGATTATTAACATGAATATGCTTTGTGAGTAGTTACGTTTGTTCCTGAGGACATGGGTGAAGTCTTGCTATTAGTAGTCATGTGAATTTGGTATTCATTCGATATTTTGATGAGATGTATGTTGTCCTCCTCTAGTGGTGTTATGTGAACGTCGACTACATGACACTTCACCATTATTTGGGCCTAGAGGAAGGCATTGGGAAGTAATAAGTAGATGATGGGTTGCTAGAGTGACAGAATCTTAAACCCTAGTTTATGCGTTGCTTCGTAAGGGGCTGATTTGGATCCATATGTTTCATGTTGTTGTTAGGTTTACCTTAATACTTATTTTGTAGTTGCGGATTCTTGCAATAGGGGTTAATCATAAGTGGGATGCTTGTCCAAGTAAGGGCAGTACCCAAGCACTGGTCCACCCACATATCAAATTATCAAAGTACCGAACATGAATCATATGAGCGTGATGAAACTAGCTTGACAATAATTCCCATGTGTCCTCGGGAACGCTTTTCTCATTATAAGAAGTTGTCCAGGCTTGTCCTTTGCTACAAAAAGGATTGGGCCACCTTGCTGCACCTTATTTACTTTCATTGCTTGTTACTCGTTACAAATTATCTTATCACAAAACTATCTATTACCTACGATTTCAGTGCTTGCAAAGAATACCTTACCGAAAACCGCTTGTCATTTCCTTCTGCTCCTCGTTGGGTTCGACACTCTTACTTCGATAGATCCCCTATACTTGTGGGTCATCAGCGCGGTAGCGGTGTGCGGTGGCGGTGGCAGAGTGCGGCGGAGCAGCGGCTTCGGGCGGCGGAGCTCGGCGGCGGCGGCGGCTTCAGGTAAGGAGAGGAGAGAGGCGAGGGGACTGGGGCTGCGACGTTTATAAAGGCGGAGGGGAGGTCGAGGCGTGGAGGAGGGGCAAGGCAAGGCGGTGTGAGAGGCAGAGTCCGGGAAGGACACGGCGGCGGCGGCGCTGTCGTGGTGGCGGCGGTCTCCTGGTCGGGCGGTTCGGGGGCGACGGGGTACTGGGCCGTGGCCTGGCTGAGCTGGGCTGGCCCAATTCGGCAGAAGGGATTTTTTTTCATGCTTGTAGTAGTAGTAATTAAACAAAAAAACCAAAAAGATTTCTCGTTCTTCTTTTGCTTGTTGGGAGCTTTTCCCGTGTAAATAGTTTTTATCGTTCTTGTTTACTTTCTGCAGAAAAACAAAAAGTCCAAAAACATTTCAGTGTGTTTCTTTGAAATTATTTTCTTTTCTTTGTGGGTCGAGAGGAAAAGACCACGATGAAAATGATGAGTGGCTCTCATATGCATTACTGTTGATCTAACAAAGAGCCCATATTACCTTGTCTTCTCCTTTGAATTAAATGTTTACAGATTCCAGCTTGGTCCAATGCACGTGCACTATTATTATTATCCACACCGTTCGGTCGTGCAAGTGAAAGGCAATAATGATGATATATGTTGAAATGATTGAGATGAGGAAAAGCTGGTATGAACTCGGCCTATCTTGTTTTTGTAAATATTATTAGTTCATCGTTCCTGATTCAGCCTATTATGAATGAAACATGTTTGCAATGACAATTAGAGATTATAGTTACTCATGCCATGCTTAATTAGCTAGGAATCTATAATGGTTTACCTTGCGTGCCAACATGCTATTAAAATGGTTGTGATGTAGTATGATAGGGTGGTATCCTCCTTTGAATGATTCGCAGGCTTGACTTGGCACATGTTCACGCATGTAGTTGAAACAAAATCAACATAGCCTTCACGATATTTATGTTCATGGTGATGTATATCCTACTCATGCTTGCACTCATTGTTGGTTAATTCTAATGCATGTTTATGACTGTGTCGCTCTCTAGTTGGTTGCTTCCCAGTCTCTTTCTCGCCTTCACTTGTACTAAGCAGGAATACTGCTGGTGCATCCACTTCCATAAACCCCAAAGTTGTTCCATATGAGTCCACCATATCTACCTATATGCGGTATTTACCTGTCGTTCCAAGTAAATTTGTATGTGCCAAACTCTAAACCTTCAAATGAAATTCTGTTTTCTATGCTCGAATAGCTCATGTATCAACTAGGGTTGTCTATATCTTCCATGCTAGGTGGGTTATTCTCACGATGAGTGGACTCCGCTCATCATTCACGAGAAAATGGTCGGTAACCGGGATGCCCAGTCCCATGCTCAAATCAAATCAAAATAATTGCAAACAAAACTCCCCTAGGAATGTTGTTAGCTGGACAGTACCCATTGTTTCGGACCAGCCGTGGAATGTGCTTGTTGGCGGTGGGGGAGTATAAACTTTACCATTCTGTTTGGGAACCGCCTATAATGTATGTAGCATGGAAGATATCGAGATCTCTTGGTTGTTATGTTGACAATGAAAGTATGCCGCTCAAAATATTATTTAGCCCTGTTTCAAAACTTGAGCTCTAGCACCTCTTCAAATCCCTGCTTCCCTCTGCGAAGGGCCTATCCATTTACTTTTATGTTGACTCATCATCCTCTTATAAAAAGCACCATTTAGAGAGCACCACTTTCATTTGTATGCATTGTTATTAATTAATATTGAGTATGACTAGATCTCTTTTGCCATGAATTACAATGTCTAGTCGGTCCTTGATCTTCAGGGGTGCTCTGCATTGATGTTTTGCGGTCTCAGAAAGGGTAGCGAGATACCATCTTGTTATATTATATCATGATTGTTTTGAGAAAGTGTTGTCATTCGAGATTTATTATTATTACTTGCTAATTGATTATGCCATTCATATGAGTAAACGTGAGACCTAAAGTTATTGTGAATATGGTTAGTTCATAATCTTTGTTGAAAACTTGAATGCTGGCTTTACATATTTGCAACAACAACATCAAACAGAGTTTGTAAAAGTTTTTCTTTATCACTTTTGAATTGCTTGAGGACAATCAATGGGTTAAGCTTGGGGGAGTTGATACGTCTCCTACGTATCTACTTTTCCAAACTCTTTTGCCCTTGTTTTGGACTCTAATTTGCATGATTTGGATGGAACTAACCCGGACTGACGTTGTTTTCAGCAGAATTATCATGGTATTATTTTTGTGCAGAAATAAAAGTTCACGGAATGACCTGAAACTTCACGGAGTCACGTTTTGGAATTAATAAAAAATATTGGCGAAAGAATCAACAGAAGGGGGCCCACACCCTGGCCACGAGGGTGGGGGCACCCCCCTAGGGCGGGCCCCCTGCCTCGTGGGCCCCTTGGACCTCCACCGACCTCAACTCCAACTCCATATATTCACGTTCGGGGAGAAAAAAATCAAAGAGAAGGATTCATCGCTTACGATACGGAGCCGCCGCCGAGCCCTGTTCTTCCTTAGGAGGGCAGATATGGAGTCCGTTGGGTCTCCGGAGAGGGGAATCCGTCGCCATCGTCATCATCAACCATCCTCCATCACCAATTTCATGATGCTCACCACCGTGCGTGAGTAATACCATCATAGGCTTGCTGGACGGTGATGGGTTGGATGATATTTACCATGTAATCGAGTTAGTTTTGTTAGGGTTTGATCCCTAGTATCTATTATGTTCTAAGATTGATGTTGCTATGACTTTGCCATGCTTAATGCTTGTCATTAGGGCCCGAGTGCCATGATTTCAGATCTGAACCTATTATGTTTTCATGAATATAAGAGTGTTCTTGATCATATCTTGGAAGTTATAGTCACCTACTATGTGTTATGATCCGGCAACCCTGAAGTGAGAATAATCGGGACCACTCCCGGTGATGACCATAGTTTGAGGAGTTCATGTATTCACTAAATGCTAATGCTTTGGTTCGGTTCTCTATTAAAAGGAGGCCTTAATATCCCTTAGTTTCCATTAGGACCCCGCTGCCACGGGAGGGTAGGACAAAAGATGTCATGGAAGTTCTTTTCCATAAGCATGTATGACTATATTAGGAATACAAGCATACATTATATTAATGAATTGGAGCTAGTTCTGTGTCACCCTATGTTATAACCGTTGCATGATGAATGCCATCCGACATAATTATCCATCACTGATCCATTGCCTACGAGCTTGTTTCATATTGATCTTTGCTAAGTTACTTCTCCGTTGCCACTGTTACGATTGCTACAAAATTGCTACTGTTACTTTTCCCACTGTTACCGTTACTTCCATACTACTTTGCTACTAAATACTTTGTTGCAGATGTTAAGTCTTTCAGGTGTGGTTGAATTGATAACTCAGCTTCTAATACTTGAGAATATTCTTTGGCTCCCCTTGTGTTGAATCAATAAATTTGGGTTGAATACTCTACCCTCGAAAACTGTTGCGATCCCCTATACTTGTGGGTTATCACGCCTCCGGTCATATTCTTGCGGTGCTTAGGCGAAGCCCTGCACGAATCACATCACCATCACCGTCACCACGCTGTCGTGTTGATGGAACCCATCTACTCCTTCGACGCTCTACTGGATCAAGAGCTCGAGGGATGTTATCGCGCTGAACGTGTGCAGAACTCGGAGGTGTCATATGTTCGGTACTTGATCGGTCAGAACGAGAAGACGTTCGACTACATCAACCGCGTGGAGCAAACACTTCCACTTTCGGTCTACAAGGGTACGTGGACACACTCTCCCCCTCTCGTTGCTATGCATCTCCCAGATAGATCTTACGTGAGCGTAGAGATCTTTTTGAAATTTTATGCTACGTTTCCCAATAGGAAGCTTCCAGTGGTAGTATTGCTCGTGGTTGCGGTAGTACCGCCGCCAGTACCACTCCTTCTCAGGTCTCGATTTTTCATGTCGGGTTCAGCGGTAGTCCCACTGACATACTACCATTGTGTTCCTTTTGACCGAGTTGAATGAGTGGCGGTAGAAGCGACAGCTAGAGCGGTAGTATCGCTCCTACTTCCGTTGCCACTTCCGCTCGTGGCTTGGCTCTCTGTCTTTGCCTTGTATCTCCATGGTGGTAGGGCGGTAGTGGATGCGCGGCACTACAACTTGTAAGCCGTAGTACCGCTGATGTGGTACTGTCACCATTCCCGGTCTTAACCTATCTCTGTGGGCTCCTGAGCTGCAACCCCGGCTCGTACCGCCCCGGAAGCACTACCGGATCGTGGCTCCATGCCATTGCACTGCTCTACGAGCACTGCAGACTGAGCGGTAGAACCGCTTAGTGCGAGCTAAGAGCTATTTATAGTTGGAATCTTTTGAAGGAAATATGCCCTAGAGGCAATGATAAAGTTGTTATTTTATACTTCCTTATTCATGATAAATTTTCATTATTCATGCTATAATTGTATTGATCGGAAACCTAAATACATGTGTGGATACATAAACAAATACCGTGTCCCTAGTAAGCCTCTACTAGACTAGCTCGTTGATCAAAGATGGTTATGGTTTCCTAACCATAGACATGTGTTGTCATTTAATAACGGGATCACAACATTAGGAGAATGATGTGATGGACAAGACCCATTCGTTAGCTTAGCATAATGGTCGTTCAGTTTTATTGCTGTTGTTTCTTCATGTCAAATACATATTCCTTCAACTATGAGATTATGCAACTCCAGGATACTGGAGGAATGCCTGATGTGCTATGAAACGTCACAATGTAACTGGGTGATTATAAAGATGATCTACAGGTATCTCCGAAAGTATTTGTTGAGTTGACATAGATCAAGATTAGGATTTGTCACTCCGAGTATCGGAGAGGTATCTCTGGGCCCTCTTAGTAATACACATCATAAGCTTGCAAGCAAATGACTAAGGAGTTAGTCACGAGGTGATGTATTACAGAACAAGTAAAGAGATTGTCGGTAATGAGATTGAACTTGGTATGAAGATACCGACGATCGAATCTCGGGCAAGTAACATACACATGGACAAAGGGAATTACGTATGTTGTCATAACGGTTTGTCCGGTAAAGATCTTCATAGAATATTTAGGAGCCAATATGGGCATCTAGGTTCCGCTATTGCTTATTGACCGGAGAGGTGTCTCAGTCATGTCTACATAGTTATCGAACCCGTAGGGTCCGCACGCTTAACGTTCGATGACGATATAATATTATATGAGTTAAGTGATTTGATGACCAAATGTTGTTCGGAGTCCCAAATGAGATCACTGACATGACGAGGAGTCTCAAAATGGTTGAGAGGTAATGATTGATATATAGGACGATGGTATTTGGACACCGGAAGTGTTTCGGGGGTTACCGGGTACTTATTGGGTCACCGGAAGGGGTTCCAGGCAACCCCGGCAAAAGATATGGGCCTTATGGGCCAAGAGGGGAAACATACCAGCTACAAGGGGCTAGTGCACCCCCATAGCAGGCCGACCTAAGGAGGGTAAAGAAAGGGGAAGGGACAGGAAAGTGTGGATTAGGATTCCCACTTCCTTCCCTCTCCCTCCTCTTTCCTTTCCCCTTGGGAAAACATGGCAGGGGCGCAGGGCAAGGCAGGGCACCTAGGGGGCCGGCGGCCAGCCCAAGGGCGCGCTCTGGCCTCTCCCCTCCCCCTCCACCTATATATATGTGTGAGGGGTGCCTAGCACACAAGAGATCAATTATTAGCCGTGTGCGGCGCTCCCCTCCACCGTTTACACCCCCGGTCATATTTTCCTAGTGCTTAGGCGAAGCCCTACGGAGATCACTTCACCATCACCGTCACCATGTCGTCATACCGACAGAACTCATCTACTACCTTGACATCTTGCTAGATCAAGAAGGTGAGGGACGTCACCGAGCTGAACGTGTGTAGAACACGGAGGTGTAGTGCGTTTGGTACTTGATCGATTGAAGCACGAAGAAGTTTGAGTACATCAACCGCGTTGTGAAATGCTTCCACTTACGGTCTATGAGGGTACATAGATACACTCTCCCCCTCGTTGCTATGCATCTCCATGGATAGATCATTGCGTGTGCGTAGAAAAAAATGTTTTCCATGCAACGATTCCCTACAGTGGCATCAAAGTCAGCTCTATGCATAGATGATATGCATGAGTAGAACACAAAGAGTTGTGGTCAGTGATAGTCATACTGCTTACCTCCAACATCTTATTTTGATTCGGCGGTATTGCGGGATGAAGCGGCCCAGATCAACCTTACATGTCCATGCACATGAGACCGGTTCCACCAACTGACATTCAACTAGTTTTGCATAAAGGTGGCTAGCGGGTGTCTTTTTCTCCTACTTTAGTTGAATCGAATTTGACTGCGGTCGGTCCTTGTTAAAGGTTAAAAAAGCAAACTTGGTAAATCACTGTTGTGGTTTTGTGCCATAGGTAAGAATGGTTCTTGTTAGAAGCCCATAGCAGCCACGTAAAACTTGCAACAACAAAGTAGAGGTCGTTTAATTTGTTTTTGCAAGGCATGATTGTGATGTGATATGGTCAAGACATGATGTCATATACGTTATTGTATGAGATGACCATGTTTTGTAAAAGTTATCAGCAACCGGCAGGAGCCTTATGGTTATATCTTTATTGTATGAAACACCGTTGTGGTTGGCAGGTGTCTATTTCTCCTACTTTAGTTGAATCAAATTTGACTACGGTCGGTCCTTGAAGAAGGTTAAAACAACAAACATGATGAAACACCATTGTTGTTTTTGCATAGGTAAGAACGGTTCTTGCTAGATGCCCGTAGCAGCCAGGTAAAACTTGCAACAACAAAGTAGAGGACCTTTAACTTGTTCTTGCAGAGCATGTTGTGACGTGATATGGTCAAGGAATGATGTGATATACGTTATTGTTTGAGATGATCATATTTTGTAAATTATTGGCAACCGGTAGGAGCCTTATGGTTATCTCTTTATTGTATGAAATGCAAACGCCATGTAATTTATTTACTTTATCACTATGTGTTAGCGATAGTTGTAGAAGCAATAGTTAGCGAGACGACCACAATGCAACTATGGAGATCAAGGTGTCGAGCCGGTGACGATGGAGATCATGACGATGCTTTGGAGATGGAGATCAAAAGCACGAGATGATGATGGCCATATCATGTCACATATTTTGATTGCATGTGATGTTTATTTTTTATGCATCTTATTTTGCTTAGTACAGTGGTAGCATTATAAGATGATCCCTTCACTAAATTTAAAGGTAAAAGTGTTCTCCAGGAGTATGCACCATTGCTACAGTTCATCATTTCGAGACACCATGTGATGATCGGGTGTGATAAACTCTATGTTCACATACAACGGGTGTAAGACAGTTTTGCACATGCAAAATACTTGGGTTAAACTTGACAAGCCTAGCATGTACAGACATGGTCTCGGAACACTAGAGACTGAAAGGTCGAACATGAGTCGGATAGTAGATATGATCAACATAGAGATGTTCACCATTCATGACTACCCCATCTCACATGATGGTCGGACATGGTTTGTTGATTTGGATCATGTATCACTTAGATAAACTCGAGGGATGTTTATTTAAGTGGGAGTTCATTAGTAATTTGATTAATTGAACTTAATTTATCATGAACTTAGTCTTGATAGTTCTGCATATCTATGTTGTAGATCAATAGCTCGCGATATAGCTCCTATACTTTTTTGATATGTTCCTAGAGAAAACTAAGTTGAAAGATGATAGTAGCAATGATGCAGAGTGGGTCCATGATCTGAGGATTATCCTCATTGCTGCATAGAAGAATTATGTCCTTGATGCACCGCTAGGTGACAAACCTGTTGCAGGAGCAGATGCGGACGTTATGAATGTTTTGCAAGCTATATATGATGACTACTTGATAGTTTAGTGCGCCATACTTTACGTCTTAGAACCAGGACTTCAACAACGTTTTTGAATGCCACATAGCATATGAGATGTTCCAAAAGCTAAAAATTGGTATTTCAGATTCATGCCCGTGTCGAGAGGTATGAGACCACTGACAAGTACTTTGCCTACAAGATGGAGGAGAATAGCTTAGCTAGTGAGCATGTACTTAGAATGTCTGGGTACTACAATCGCTTGAATCAAGTGGGAGTTAATCTTCCAGATAAGATAGTGATTGACAGAGTTCTTCATGATGAACTATAATATGCAAGGGATGACAAAAATGATTCCCAATCTCTCCGTGATACTGAAATCGGTGAAGGTAGAAATCAAGAAAGAGCATCAAGTGTCGATGGTTAACAAGACCACTAGTTTCGAAAAAAAGGCGAGGGGAAGAAAGGGAACTTCAAGAAAGAATGGCAAGCAAGTTGCCACTCCCATGAAGAAGCCCAAAGCTGGACCCAAGCCTGAAACTAGGTGCTTCTACTGCGAAGGAAATGGTGAATTGCTCCAAATACTTGGCGGATAAGTAGGATGGCAAAGTGAAAAAGGTATATTTGATATACATGTTATTGATGTGTATTTTACTAGTGGTTCGTAGTAACCCCTAGGTATTTGATACCGGTTCAGTTGCTAAGATTAGTAACTCGAGACACGAGTTGCATAGACTAGTTAAAAGCAAGGTGATGATGTGTGTTGGAAATGATTCGAAGGTTGATATGATCACCATTGCACGCTCCCTCTACCTTTGGGATTAGTGTTGAACTTAAATAAATGTTATTTGGTGTTTGCATTGAGCATGAATATGATTAGATCATGTTTATTGTATGTCACATCCCTAGTCCTGATATGCAGTAGGCTAGCCTTCATGTGTGCATCATGTTTAATTTCCAAATGAACTTGAAATGGGGGATGTTCAAACCCTAGCATTAAAGGAATTCACTAGGTTCACCTAAAATATTTTCAGTAAGTCCAAATGGCTTTCAAAAATGTTCATCATTTCTGGATAATTCTAGAAACCATAACCAGTGGTGTTGCACATTTTTCCATGACATATTTGGTCACTGAATTAAATCATACAGTATTTGCAATTGGGCATTTAAATGATATATATTATTTTAAGTGCTCAATTAATTCTGAACTTAAGTGTGGGCTGTTAGGAATAATCCCAACAGAGCCCACAATTATTTGCAGGATTTTTGGAAATGTTTTACTATTTTTAATAAAGCCCAATATTTACAGATAAATAGAAAACAGAAACAGAATTAGAAAGAGAGAGAGAGAAGGACTCACCTGGGCCACTTACCTGGCAGCCCACCTCGCCAGGCCACCTGGCGGCCCAGTTGGCTGGCCCAGCCCAGCCAGCGCTGCCTGCTTCTTCCACCTTCTGCCAGAAGGAGAAGCAGGTGCGTGGCGAGCGCGCAGCCGAATGCGGCCACCTCCTGCTTGCCACCTCCTGCCTCCCCCTCACGCCATGGAGATGCCCGACGCCTCTCCTCACTTCCCCCTCGCTCTCTGGTCCCCCCCCCCCTCTGCTCTCTCCTCGCTCGTGTCCGAGCGCAGCTGCCGACCGCCGTCCCGTGAACGTGTAGCACCGCGTCCACCACTGCCCCCATGCCCCGTGGCTGCGTCCACTAGCTCCGCCTCGACACCGTGAATCTCCAAGCCGAAGAACGCGCCCCGGATGCCCTGCAGCATCGCCGCCATCACCATCTTCCTCACCGCCTCGGCCACCAAACACCGTCGCCGAATTCGCCGCCGACAGGACGTCCCCGAGCCCACTTACCCTCCCTATGAACTCGCGATGAGCCCCCGAGTCATTTTCCCCTTCTTCCCTGGTCGCGTTTGACCTCTAGGCCATAGCCCCGCCTTGGCCGAACTCCGGCCGCCGCCCAACTTGCCGCCGCCGCTGCTACAGATCACCCCGTGACCAGCAGGTGCCACCCCTGGATGCGGGCGAGCAAGGGCAACCCACTAGTGCCCTTGGCTTGACCCACTGCCGCCCGTAGCGCTGCTCCGGCGACCATCCGCCGCGACTTGAGGTCGCCGGCGCCTAACTCCGGTGACACTGATGTGGCGCCATTAGCTTAGGTGTTAATCGTGTTTAGTTAGTGCCACGTGTCGATGACATGTGGGCCCCACCGCCCAACTAACCGGCTAACTAAAATAGATTAGGTTAGTGTAAATTACCTGTTTAGATTAGTGCTAACCCGGTGGACCCACGTGTCAGCTTTGACTTGGTCAAGTCAACGTTGACTGGTCCCACTTGTCATCCACCCAAACCAGCCAGACACACTGACCAGTGGGTCCCACTGGTCAGGTTTGACCTGGGCTGGCGCCTTTGACCTCATGACGTCACCCCGACGTCATGCTGACGCAGTTAATTATTTTCTGGATTTATTCTTATACAGGAAATTCCAGAAAATATCCAAAACTTCTAAAATTCATAGAAATTCAACCGTAACTCCAAATGAAATAAATTATATATAAAAAATGATAAAAAAATCCAATCTATCCATCTGTACCATTTTCATGCATGTTAGAACAACTTATGGCTGCTGTTTAGGACAAATCATATACTAACATTTAAACCTTCACATATGGAGTTTGAATTTGAACCTAAGGTTCAAACCAACTTCATTTAACCTGCTGCTAGTTGCATTAGCCCAACACACTCATTTTGCCATGTCATGATCATGCATCATATTGTGCATTGCATTGATTGTGTTTCCTTCTGTGTTGCCGGAACTTGCCCCCTCTTGATAGACGTGCTTCCGACGATGAGTTCGATGACACTGATGAAGAGCTATATTATCTTCAGAAGTGCCAGGCAAGCAAAACCCCCTTGTTCATTCCGATACAATCCCACTCTCTTGCTCCTGCTCTCTTTTACTGCATTAGGACAACAACGATTCAACTGTTACTTGCTGCGGTAGTTGAACCCCCTTATCCTCTGCATGACCTGTCATTGCCACAGTAAATAGATGAAACCCACTAGCATGAGTAGGAGTTGTTTGAGCCCTGATGTGCCTACTCATTCATGCTTGTTTTTCATGCCTGCTACTGCTTAGAGTTGAGTCAGGTCTGATTCATCGGGAATGAATTGGAGGTGTGTAAACATGTCCTACTGTGTGTGAACTAAGTGTGTGAACACGATTTGGTAAAGGTAGCGGTGAGAGGCCATGTAGGAGTACATGGTGGGTTATCTCATTGCAGCCGTCCTCAGGAACTGAGTTCTGTGTTTGTGATCCATGAACAGCTACTACCACACATTGGGTCCGGACTCAAGCCCTCTCGACTTATTAATCAACTTGATCTCTGTCCAGGAGTTGCAACTAGTTTCTGGTGTTTGTAGGTAGTGTTAGTAGTCTACCAAGTGGCACCCGGTATAGGTGGGCTTGGGACAGACTAGGCACAGTGGCCCGGTGTACCAAGTGGCACCCGGATGGTGGACTTGGGAACCCTGCACACATCGTTTGGGGCCGTGAGCGACACCCCTGCCGGATCTCCTTGCGGATGGAACCCGAATAGGCGATAAACCTGGACGAAGAACTTGTGTGGTTAGTCAGGTCGTGGCCGACACCCTCGCTGGGCTTCCGCTTGAAGGTTGCCGAGTACATGTCGTGTAAATGGCGGTAAGTGGTGAGAGCGTGTGTGAAGAAGTACACCCCTGCAAGGTTAATATGATCTATTCGAATAGCCGTGTCCGCGGTAAAGGACTTCTGGGTTGCATGTACAGTTCATAGACAAGTGAAAGTGGATACTCTAAAATACGCAAGATAAGCGTGAGTGCTATGGATGGCGTTCTCGTAGGGAGACGGGAGCGGATCCATAGTGGTGTATTGATATGGTGAATATGTGGACTCGTGTGCGCCACCTCAAAAGAGTTACTTGCAGTCGTAGTTCAGGATAGCCACCGAGTCAAAGATAGCTTGCTGCAGTTAAACCCCACATCCCCTTGTTGATAATGATGCATATGTAGTTAGATCTGATGTAAGTCTTGCTGGGTACATTTGTACTCACGTTGCTTAATTTATGTTTTTGCAGAGAGACTTCAGTCTCGCTAGTAGTACCGCGTGGACTTCGATGTTTAGCTTGTTACCTCAGCTACGATCTTGTGCCCTCGGCAGGATCTGGTAGATAGTCAAGCTTCTTAGCCTTTTTCATTTGTAGATGTCTGTATTCAGACATGTTAAGCTTCCGCTTGTGCTTGACTTGTATGCTCTGAATGTTGGGTCATGAGACCCATGTTTGTAATATCTCGCTCCTCGGAGCCTATTGAATAAATACTTGAGTTGTAGAGTCATGTTGTGATGCCATGTTGTATTTGCACATATCGAGCATATTGTGTGTATGTTATTGAAATGCTTGGTATGTGTGGGATCTGACTATCTAGTTGTTTATCCTTGGTAGCCTCTCTTACCGGGAAATGTCTCCTAGTGCTTCCACTGAGCCCTGGTAGCTTGCTACTGCTCCGGAACACTTAGGCTGGCCGGCATGTGTCCTTCTTCGTTCCTGTGTTTGTCCCTTCGGGGAAATGTCACGCGATGATTACCGGAGTCCTGTTAGCCTGCTACAGCCCGGTTTACCGGAGTCCTGCTAGCCTAGTTGCTACAGCCCGAATTCACTCGCTGATGACCGACACGTTCGTTGTTGGGTCATGTATGCATGTCCCTGTAAGTTAGTGCCACTTTGGGTTCACGACTAGCCATGTCAGCCCGGGTTCTTTGTCATATGGATGCTAGCGGCACTATCATATACGTGAGCCAAAAGGCGCAAACGGTCGCGGGCCAGGTAAGGTGGCACCCGTGGGAATACCTGCATGAGGCTGCAAAGTGATATGATGTGTTACATGCTAGATCGGTGTGACTCAGGATCGGGGTCCTGATAGCTTTGGTATCAGAGCCTGACTGCCTGTAGGATTACCAAGCCAAACTGGTCGAAGTTGAGTCTAGAAATTCTTTAGTTATATAAGGGAATTGATTGTGGGATGGAATGTAAGGCTCTTTTTACTCCTTATACCTTATGCCCTTCTGATCTGAGTCATCTTATCTTTCCTACGGGGTTAAGGAACTAGGCTTTCTCTTCTTTCTATCAGGATCACGTGTTACTAATTAGTAGACTCATAAGATTGTTGGATTTAAGCCTCAGTTCGGTTCCGACTACCTCCGTATGTTAACTGTTGATCTCGAAACCTTGATATTATGCTTCTAAGTGGTTATGCCACCATTTTTGTAGCATGTCCCAAATCTTTTCGAACATTTACAGCCGTTATGCTGTCCGAGTCATCCCAGGTTTCTAAATAATCTGATGCATTTGCAAATCCCTTCTTTTCGTTCTGATGTCTTTTTAGGCCAGGTTAGCCACACGAAATTGCTGAGTTAAGGTAGTCTGTTGCCTCGACGTATATGTTGGAGCTATTTTTATGACCTTAGATGTCTAGAGTATTATCTAGTAATCTAGCCATGATTTGTGTCCTAGTGTGATGATTCTGGCCATCATTCTAAAAAGCATCCCGTGATGCCACTTAGTTAGCAGGCATTCTATTCCTGGGTTCTTGACCCAAGATTCACTCTACTTACCTCGTGTTGTTAGTGTTTGCTAGTCCCTTTAGGATATTAGTAACCTTTGCGATAGTCCTCGAGGTCCATGGTATTTCCTTCTTCCAAATACTATGAACCACTTATGGCAGAAGTTTGTTGGATCAAAAGATCATAACAGGAGTGCTCTCGACGAGTTCTCGATTCTATGTTGTGACTCTGCCAGATCTACCTTTCTGCATGGGTTATCCGGGAGAAATATGTTGAACTCGTTCGACATGCCAATCCATGCATCCACAACTCAGAAATCATATGTTCTTTTGGGTCATCCCTCTTTAGTTGTCTTCTGACCCTCGTCTATCAATTGATAGTCAGGTGTATGCGTGCATTCCTTCATCGATGCCCATTACCCTTGTGGTCCGTCAAGCCATCCTATTCCAGAATGACTAGGAGAAACAAACTCTAGTACCTCATCCATATCCAGGATTGGGTCAAAGCAGTTGTGTTTTGCAGATCAAAATGCTAATTTAGCTCTTGTTCTGTTCTACCTTGGAGTATTACCATCTTTATGTCAAGAATGTCATGAGGGTTGCACCTTCTCTTATGGATTCTCGACATAGTGATACTTCTCGCCATCATTATTCATTCCTCGGTCCCCGTGTTGTTGCAACCGGAATGCCGACATGTGAACTATGATGTGTGAAATCAATCCTCCTAGCAACCTTGTTGCGTGGTAGTTAAAGGACAATAATTTCATTCTTAGTGTGTTGGTTCTTGAATCATCATTCTAAGATAGATTGTGCTATCTAGTCCTTATTGTTGGTGCACTCTTCGATCGGTGAGTTAGGATTTTGTCAATCCCTCGCTCATTTGATCATATCATCTTGCCTGGAAAGCAAGATTGCTCTCGAGCTTAGTAACATATCGGTGGTTCGTGATTTTTTGTATATCTTCTCGAAAGTATCACCAGGTCGTCACCTGACCGCTATGTTGAGTTCGTGATCATGTTGGTTTTCCTCCAAACCACCCATTCTCCAAGAATCTGTGTGGGATACCCCTGAGCTAGTTGATTAAGCCAAACAACAACTTGGAGAGTTGGAAGATAAAAGCTTGTATGACTTAGTTCATGTTAAGGGATATCTTTTTGTGTGTGTGTGTGTGTGTTGAAGAAAGATGATATTTTCATCGATTGGTCCTCGTGATCAGTTATTGGATCTATTGTCTTGTCCAAACTTTGATTTGAGTATGGGCTATCTTCAAATCAAATCAGAGCCAACGATATTCGTAACGTTGTCTTATTCGTGGTTGATTCCTCGAGCATACACCATTATATTCTTTGGGTCTGACCAATGCTATCACCTTGTTCACATAATTGGGGTATTCCACTTATATGGAAACCTGGATGAATTGTTGTTGAGCCCATCAGCAGCATTCTACCCTCTCCATGATTCATGTTGGACATTAAGCTAGTATTAGAAACTTTTATAAGCATTATCTTCATGTCCCGTGCATGAAGCATATGCTCGGATGAAAGAAGTGGCTTTCTCCAAGTTCACGTGCATTAGGTGTAAGTTGCCGCCATGAACTTGAGAAAGGTTTGTTTTGTTTCCCCTGGAATCATCCCAAATCAGTCATGCATACGTGCGAAGTATTCTATGGTTTGGTAGATTAATTACCTCCATTCCATATGTATTCCCTAGCAGACCAAGCCACTGATTGATTTGCTCAAGGAGAAGAAGTTCTTATTAAGAGCATGCCTTACGCAAGGACTTCGATATCCTCGAAGATGGTTCCCCACCTGAACTCGGTAGTGTTTTACTATAAGACTACTACATGGTCATGCTTGTCTTGGACAGCGTGTTCACAGGTTTGTAGCAGAACCAGCTCATGTGTTGGAGCTTACTATCGTAGTTCATTTCCCAAGAATCTCGCAACGTCATTTCGTCGATTTGTGTTGCAAACTTTCATTTTTCTTTCTAGACTTGATGAGTCAGGAATATCCTGTCACCAACCAGATCTGAATCTCAGGCAGATATGATGGTTGGAACATTTCTCAAGAACTATAATATTGGTCTCTCGATAACCGGTAAAGTGGATGTCGTGGCCAACACACCCAGCCAGAAGATCTATTATTGTAGTATCTTGATTGAAGAAGTTGGCCACCTCCCCATAAGGATCTCGCAGGAGTTACCTGCGTAGTTATCCCTTATGGATTCTTGAGCTCCCGAAGTCCGACCTGTTACTTGATGTTCTAGATACCAAACCATATCTATTAATGGTTACGATAGCACATCAAGGAGAACATTAGAAGCGGAGTGCTAAATGTCTCTCGGTCGATCATCCAGATTTTGTTCCCTTGGCCCCGCTAAGGTGAAATCTGAGAAGGTTATCTTCCTTTGTATCTGCATCGTCCATCACTGTTCATCATGGTAGTACATTGTGTTGCCAGGATCCTTGACACGAATGTTGGTAAGACCCTGATGAATATGGAAATGCTCAAGTTCTTGAGAGCACGCTCAGTCACTAGGTTATATCCCCGGTATCCATTGGATTGCGCCTTCCATTTGCCGAGTTGTCTTATAACTCTAGTTTCCTTTCCAAACTGAGTATGCCACTCTCTCGAACTCTTCCAAATGATCATTTGTGATTTGCCTTAAGTCGGTATAAAGAGTTTCAATGATCTTTGAATCAAAGGTAATTCTTTTTGCCACTTAAGGGATGATTCCACGAGTCACCTCCTCTAAAATGTCTTGTTATGGTATCATGGCTATTCAACACCTCGCTACGTTGACAACCATTCACCACCCTCTTAAGTGTGTAATTGTTGTCTACCTAGTGAACCTTCGGCATCCGTTTCACTCCATCCCTTTGGGCGTATGCTTCGTGTCTCAGCTCGAGAGATGTTGCTATGTCTCATTTCCTGAGTTGATCCTAAGTTGTTCGACCTTCAATAAGATCGATCCTTTTAGACTTTTTCCCTATCCTTTCTTCGTCATGTTGGCTTGAGTTCTCAAAGCAAGACGTCGAAACAAAGATGGTGATCAAATCAACGTTCTCATGAAGTGCACCTTGGATCATGAAGTTTGTGCTAGCTTAGTGTCCCGTTTGTCTTCTTACCTCACGTCTTGAATCTCGGGACGAGATTCTTGTTTAAGTGCGGGTGAGTTGTCACATCCCTAGTCCTGATATGCAGTAGGCTAGCCTTCATGTGTGCATCATGTTTAATTTCCAAATGAACTTGAAATGGGGGATGTTCAAACCCTAGCATTAAAGGAATTCACTAGGTTCACCTAAAATATTTTCAGTAAGTCCAAATGGCTTTCAAAAATGTTCATCATTTCTGGATAATGCTAGAAACCATAACCAGTGGTGTTGCACATTTTTCCATGACATATTTGGTCACTGAATTAAATCATACAGTATTTGCAATTGGGCATTTAAATGATATATATTATTTTAAGTGCTCAATTAATTCTGAACTTAAGTGTGGGCTGTTAGGAATAATCCCAACAGAGCCCACAATTATTTGCAGGATTTTTGGAAACGTTTTACTATTTTTAATAAAGCCCAATATTTACAGATAAATAGAAAATAGAAACAGAATTAGAAAGAGAGAGAGAGAGAAGGACTCACCTGGGCCACTTACCTGGCAGCCCACCTCGCCAGGCCACCTAGCGGCCCAGTTGGCTGGCCCAGCCCAGCCAGCGTTGCCTGCTTCTTCCACCTTCTGCCAGAAGGAGAAGCAGGTGTGTGGCGAGCGCGCAGCCGAACGCGGCCACCTCCTGCTTGCCACCTCCTGCCTCCCCCTCACGCCACGGAGACGCCCGACGCCTCCCCTCACTTCCCCCTCGCTCTCTGGTTCCCCCCCCCCCTATGCTCTCTCCTCGCTCGTGTCCGAGCGCAGCTACCGACCGCCGTCCCGTGAACGTGTAGCACCGCGTCCACCACTGCCCCCATGCCCCGTGGCTGCGTCCACTAGCTCCGCCTCGATGCCGTGAATCTCCAAGCCGAAGAATGCGCCCCGGATGCCCTGCAGCGTCGCCTCAATCGCCATCTTCCTCACCGCCTCGGCCACCAAACGCCGTCGCCGAATTCCCACCGACAGGACGTCCCTGAGCCCACTTACCCTCCCTACGAACTCGCGGTGAGCCCCCAAGTCGTTTCCCCCTTCTTCCCTGGTCGCGTTTGACCTCTAGGCCATAGCCCCGCCTTGGCCGAACTCCGGCCGCCGCCCAACTTGCCGTCGCCGCTGCTACAGATCACCCCGTGACCAGGAGGTGCCACCCCTGGATGCGGGCGAGCGAGGGCAACCCACTGGTGCCCTTGGCTTGACCCACTGCCGCCCGTAGCGCTGCTCCGGCGACCTTCCGCCGCGACTTGAGGTCGCCGGCGCCTAACTTCGGTGACGCTGATGTGGCGCCATTAGCTTAGGTGTTAATCGTGTTTAGTTAGTGCCACGTGTCGATGACATGTGGGCCCCATCGCCCAACTAACCGGCTAACTAAACTAGATTAGGTTAGTGTAAATTACCTGTTTAGATTAGTGCTAACCCCGTGGACCCACGTGTCAGCTTTGACTTGGTCAAGTCCACTGGTCAGGTTTGACCTGGGCTGGCGCCTTTGACCTGATGACGTCACCCCGACGTCATGCTGATGCAGTTAATTATTTTCTAGATTTATTCTTATACAGGAAATTCTAGAAAATATCCAAAACTTCTAAAATTCATAGAAATTCAACCGTAACTCCAAATGAAATAAATTATATATGAAAAATGATCAGAAAAATCCAATCTATCCATCTGTACCATTTCATGCATGTTAGAACAACTTATGGCTGCTGTTTAGGACAAATCATATACTGACATTTAAACCTTCACATATGGAGTTTGAATTTGAACCTAAGGTTCAAACCAACTTCATTTAACCTGCTGCTAGTTGCATTAGCCCAACACACTCATTTTGCCATGTCATGATCATGCATCATATTGTGCATTGCATTGATTGTGTTTCCTTCTATGTTGCCGGAACTTGCCCCCTCTCGATAGACGTGGTTCCGACGATGAGTCCGATGACACCGATGAAGAGCTATATTATCTTCAGAAGTGCTAGGCAAGCAAAACCCCCTTGTTCATTCCGATACAATCCCACTCTCTCGCTCCTGCTCTCTTTTACTGCATTAGGACAACAACGATTCAACTGTTATTTGCTGCGGTAGTTGAACCCCCTTATCCTCTGCATGACCTGTCATTGCCACAGTAAATAGATGAAACCCACTAGCATGAGTAGGAGTTGTTTGAGCCCTGATGTGCCTACTCATTCATGCTTGTTTGTCATGCCTGCTACTGCTTAGAGTTGAGTCAGTTCTGATTCATCAGGAATGAATTGGAGGTGTGTAAACATGTCCTACTGTGTGTGAACTAAGTGTGTGAACACGATTTGGTAAAGGTAGCGGTGAGAGGCCATGTAGGAGTACATGGTGGGTTGTCTCATTGCAGCCGTCCTCAGGAACTGAGTTCTGTGTTTGTGATCCATGAACAGTTACTACCACACATTGGGCTCCGGGCGCTCCAAGCTCTCTCGACTTATTAATCAACTTGATCTCTGTCCAGGAGTTGCAACTAGTTTCTGGTGTTTGTAGCTAGTGTTAGTAGTCTACCAAGTGGCACCCAGTAGTTGGGACAGACTAGGCACAGTGGCCCGGTGTACCAAGTGGCACCCGGATGGTGGACTTGGGAACCCTGCACACATCATTTGGGGTCGTAAGCGACACCCCGGCCGGATCTCCTTGCGGATGGAACCCAAATAGGCGATAAACCTGGATGAGAGACTTGTGTGGTTAGTCAGGTCGTGGCCGACACCCTCGCTGGGCTTCCGCTTGTAGGTTGCCGAGTACATGTCGTGTAAACGGCGGTAAGTGGTGAGAGCGTGTGTGAAGAAGTACACCCCTGCAGGGTTAATATGATCTATTCGAATAGCCGTGTCCGCGGTAAAGGACTTCTGGGTTGCCTGTACAGTTCATAGACAAATGAAAGTGGATACTCTAAAATACACAAGATACGCGTGAGTGCTATGGATGGCGTTCTCGTTGGGAGACGGGAGCGGATCCATAGTGGTGTATTGATATGGTGAATATGTGGACTCGTGTGCGCCACCTCAAAAGAGTTACTTGCAGTCGTAGTTCAGGATAGCCACCGAGTCAAAGCTGGCTTGCTGCAGTTAAACCACACTACCCCCTTGTTGATAATGATGCATATGTAGTTAGATCTGATGTAAGTCTTGCTGGGTACATTTGTACTCATGTTGCTTAATTTATGTTTTTGCAGAGAGACTTCAGTCTCGCTAGTAGTACCGCGTGGACACGTTTAGCTTGTTACCTCAGCTACGATCTTGTGCCCTCGGCAGGATCTGGTAGATAGTAAGGCTTCTCAGCCTTTTTCATTTGTAGATGTCTGTATTCAGACATGTTAAGCTTCCGCTTGTGCTTGACTTGTATGCTCTGAATGTTGGGTCATGAGACCCATGTTTGTAGTATCTCGCTCGGAGCCTATTGAATAAATACTTGAGTTGTAGAGTCATGTTGTGATACCATGTTGTATTTGCACATATCGAGCATATTGTGTGTATGTTATTGAAATGCTTGGTATGTGTGGGATCTGACTATCTAGTTGTTTATCCTTGGTAGCCTCTCTTACCGGGAAATGTCTCCTAGTGCTTCCACTGAGCCCTGGTAGCTTGCTACTGCTCCGGAACACTTAGGCTGGCCGGCATGTGTCCTTCTTCGTTCCTGTGTCTGTCCCTTTGGGGAAATGTCACGCGGTGTCTACCGGAGTCCTGTTAGCCTGCTACAGCCCGGTTTACCGGAGTCCTACTAGCCTAGTTGCTACAGCCCGAATTCACTCGCTGATGACTGACACGTTTGTTGTTGGGTCATGTATGCCTGTCCCTGTAAGTTAGTGCCACTTTGGGTTCACGACTAGCCATGTCAGCCCGGGTTCTTTGTCATATGGATGCTAGCGGCACTATCATATACGTGAGCCAAAAGGCGCAAACGGTCCCGGGCCAGGTAAGGTGGCACCCGTGGGAATACCGTGCGTGAGGCCGTAAAGTGATATGATGTGTTACATGCTAGATCGGTGTGACTCAGGATCGGGGTCCTGACATTGTAATACATTTATTCATTTAAGCCAGAGAATAATTGTTGTTCTGTTTACATGAATAAAACCTTCTATGGTCATACACCCAATGTGAATGGTTTATTGAATCTCGATCGTAGTGATACACATATTCATGTCAAAAGATGCAAAGTTGATAATGATAGTGCCACATACTTGTGGCACTGCCGTTTAGGTCATATTGGTGTAAAGCGCATGAAGAAACTCCATGTAGATGGACTTTTGGAATAACTTGATTATGAATCATTTGATACTTGCGAACCATGCCTCATGGGCAAGCTGACTAAAACTCCGTTCTCCGGAACAATGGAGCAAGCTAATGACTTATTGGAAATAATACATACCGATGTATGCGGTCTGATGAATGTTGAAGCGCGCGGTGGGTATCATTATTTTCTCACCTTCACATATGATTTGAGTAGATATGGGTATATCTACTTGATGAAACACAAGTGTGAAACATTTGAAAAGTTCAAAGAATTTCAAAGTGAAGTAGAGAATCATTGTAACAAGAAAATAAAGTTTCTACGATCTGATCGCGGAGGCGAATATTTGAGTTATGAGTTTGGCCTTCATATAAAACAATGTGGAATAGTTTCACAACTCACGCCACCTGGAACACCACGGCATAATGGTGTGTCTGAACGTCTTAACCGTATTTTATTAGATATGGTGTGTACTATGATGTCCCTTATCGATTTCCACTATCATTTTGGGGTTATGCATTAGGGACAGATGCATTGACGTTAAATAGGGCACTGTCCAAATCCATTGAGAGGACACCGTATGAACTGTGGTTTGGCAAGAAACATGAGCTATCACTTCTTCAAAGTTTGGTCAAGCGGTGCTTATGTCAAAAGGTTTCAGCTTGATAAGCTCGAACCCAAAACGGAGAAGTGTGTCTTCATAGGATACCTTAAGGAAACCATTGGGTACACCTTCTACCACAGATCCAAAGGCAAGATCTTTGTTGCTAAGAATGGATCCTTTCTAGAGAAGGAGTTTCTCTCGAAAAAACTGAGTGGGAGGAAAGTAGAACTTGATGAGGTAATTGTACCTTCTCTCGAATTGGAAAGTAGCACATCAGAGAAAACTATTCTCGTGATGCCTACACCACCTAGAGAGGAAGCAAATGATAATTATCATGAAACTTCAGATCAAGTTACTACTGAACCTCGTAGGTCAACCAGAGCACGATCCGCACCAGAGTGGTACAGTAATCATGTCCTGGAAGTCATGTTACTAGACCATGGCGAACCTACGAACTATGAAGAAGCTTTGATGAGCCCAGATTCCGAGAGATGGCTTGAGGCCATGAAATCTTAGATAGGATCCATGTATGAGAACAAAGTGTGGACTTTGGTGGACTTGCCCGATGATCAGCAAGCCATAGAGAATAAATGGCTCTTCAAGAAGAAGACTCACGCTGATGGTAGTGTTACTGTCTAGAAAGCTCGACTTGTCGCAAAAAGTTCTCAACAAGTTCAAGGGGTTGACTACAATGAGACTTTCTCACCCGTAGCGATGCTTAAGTCCGTCCGAATCATGTTAGCAATTGCTGCATTTTATGATTATGAAATCTAGCAAATGGACGTCAAAACTACATTCCTTAATGGATTTATTAAAGAAGAGTCGTATATGATGCAACCAGAAGGTTTTGTCGATCGTAAAGGTGCTAACAAAGTATGCAAGCTCTAGCGATCCATCTATGGACTGGTGCAAGCATCTCAGAGTTGGAATATACGCTTTGATGAGGTTATCAAAGCATATGGTTTTATACAAACTTTCGGTGAAGCCTGTATTTACAAGAAAGTGAGTGGGAGCTCTGTAGCATTTCTAATATTATATGTAGATGACATATTGTTGATTAGAAATGATATAGAATTTCTAGATAGCATAAAAGGATACTTGAATAAGAGTTTTTCAATGAAATACCTCAGTGAAGCTGCTTATATATTGGGCATCAAGATCTATAGAGATAGATCGAGATGCTTAATAGGACTTTCACAAAGCACATACCTTGACAAAGTTTTGAAGACTTTCAAAATGGATTGGTCAAAGAAAGGGTTCTTGCATGTATTACAAGGTGTGAAGTTGACTAAGACTCAAAGCCCGACCACGGCAGAAGATAGAGAGAGAATGAAAGTCATTCCCCTATGCCTCATCCATAGGTTCTATACGATATGCCATGCTATACCACACCTGATGTGTGTCTTGCCACTTATCTAGCAAAGAGGGTACAAGAGTGATCCAGGAGTGGACCACTGGACAGCGGTCAAAATTATCCTTGGGTGCCTTAAAGAGGACTAAGGAAATGTTTCTCGGTTATGCAGGTGATAAAGAGTTCGTCCTAAAGAGTTACATCGATGCAAGCGTTGACACTAATCTAGATGACTCTAAGTCTCAATCTGGATACATATTGAACGTGTGAGCAATTATCTAGACTAGCTCCATGCAGAGCACTGTAGACATATAAATTTGCAAAATACATACGGATCTGAATGTGACATACCTGTTGACTAAACTTCTCTCACAAGCAAAACATGATCACACCTTATTACTCTTTGGGCGTTAATCAAATGGCGATGTGAACTAGATTATTGACTCTAGTAAACCCTTTGGGTGTTGGTCACATGGCGATGTGAACTATAGGTATTAATCACATGGGAATGTGAACTATGGGTGTTATTCACATGGTGATGTGAACTAGATTACTGACTCTAGCGCAAGTGGGAGACTAAAGGAAATATGGCCTAGAGGCAATAATAAAGTTGTTATTTTATATTTCCTTATTCATGATAAAGGTTTATTATTCATGCTATAATTGTATTGATCTGAAACCTAAATACATATGTGAATAAATAAACAAATACCGTGTCCCTAGTAAGCCTCTACTAGACTAGCTCGTTGATCAAAGATGGTTAAGGTTTCCTAACCATAGAGATGTGTTGTCATTTTATAACGGGATCACATCATTAGGAGAATGATGTGATGGACAAGACCCATTCGTTAGCTTAGCATAATGATCATCAGTTTTATGCTATTGCTTTCTTCATGTCAAATACATATTCCTTCTACTATGAGATTATGCAACTCCCAAATACCAGAGGAATGCCTTGTGTGCTATCAAACATCACAACGTAACCCGGTGATTATAAAGATGCTCTACAGGTATCTCCAAAGGTGATTGTTGAGTTGGCATATATCGAGATTAGGATTTGTCACTACGAGTATCTCTGGGCCCTCTTGGTAATACACATCATAAGCTTGCAAGCAAATGACTAAGGAGTTAGTCACGAGGTGATGTATTATGGAATGAGTAAATATACTTTCCGGTAACGAGATTGAGCAGGTATGAAGATACCGACGATCGGATCTCGGGCAAGTAACATACCGATGGACATAGAGAATTACGTATGTTGTCATAATGGTTTGGCCGATAAAGATCTTCGTATAATATGTAGGAGCCAATATGGACATACAGGTTGTGCTATTGGTTATTTACCGGAGAGGGGTCTCGGTCATGTCTACATAGTTCTCGAACCCGTAGGGTCCGCACGCTTAACGTTCGATGATGATATAATATTATATGAGTTATGTGATTTGATGACCAAATGTTGTTCAGAGTCCCAAATGAGATCACAGACATGACGACGAGTCTCAAAATGGTCGATAGGTAAAGATTGATATATATGACGATAGTATTCGGACACATAAGTGTTTCAGGGGTTACCGGGTACTTATCGGGTCACCGGAAGGGGTTCCGGGCACCCCCGGCAAAATATATGGGCCTTATGGGCCAAGAGGGGAAACACACCAGCCACAAGGGGCTGGTGCGCTCCCATAGCAGGTCGGCCTAAGGAGGGGAAGGAAAGAGGAAGGGAAAGGAAAGTGTGGATTAGGATTCCCACTTCCTCCCCCCCCCCTATTTCCTCCCCCCTTGGGAAAACATGGCAGGGGGCGTAGGGCAAGGCAGGGCCCCTAGGGGGCAGGCGGCCAGCCCTAGGGCGCACCCTGGCCTCTCCCCTCCCCTTCCCACCTATATATATGTGGGAGGAGGCGCCTATCACACAAGAGATTAATTGTTAGGCGTGTGCGGCGCCTCCCTCCACCGTTTACACCCCCGGTCATATTTTTGTAGTGCTTAGACGAAGCCCTGCGGAGATCACTTCACCATCACCGTCACCATGCCGTCATGCTGATGGAACTCATGTACTACCTCGACATCTTGCTGGATCAAGAAGGCGAGGGATGTCACCGAGCTGAACGTGTGCAGAACGCGGAGGTGTCATGCGTTTGGTACTTGATCGGTTGAAGCATGAAGAAGTTCGACTACATCAACCGCATTGTGAAACGCTTCCGCTTACGGTCTACGAGGGTACGTGGACACACTCTCTCCCTTGTTGCTATGCATCTCCATGCATAGATCATTGCGTGTGCGTAGAATTTTTTTTGTTTTCCATGCAACGATTCCCTACATCTTTCCCACTATATAAAGGGGGTCTTCTTCCCCAAGAAAACCCACCTCTTGCTCCCCCAAACTCCATTATTGCTCAAAGCTCCATTTTCGCTCGATCTCCCTCCGTTTCCAATCAAACTTGTTGTTTTTCTAGGGATTGGTTGAGAGGGGCCCTACCTACACTTCCACCAAGAGAAATTTGATTCCCCCCACTAATCCCTTGCAGAGCTTGTTACTCTTGGGTGTTTGAGCACCCTGGATGGTTGAAGTCATCTCGGAGCCATAATTCATTGTGGTGAAGTTTGGTGGTGGTGTTGAGAGCCTCCAGTTTGGTTGTGGAGATTGCCCAACCTTTTTTCTAAATGTTCAGTCGCCGCCTTCAAGGGCACCACTAGTGGAATCACGACATCTTGCATTGTGCGAGGGCGCGAGGAGAATACGGTGGCCCAACTGGCTTCTTGGGGAGCATTGTGCCTTCACACCGTCCCAACGGAGACATACTTCCCCTCAAAGGGAAGGAATCTCATCGTCTTCAGCGGCTACACTTTTGGTTACTTTTTACCTTTATTTTGTGCAAGCTTTACTTGTGTTGTATCTCTCGCTTGCTTGTGTTGTTGTTGTTGTTGTTACTACCATCATATAGGTTGTTCACCTAGTTGCATATATGTAGAAAACCTATTTGTTTCTAAACCTAATTTGTTAAGAAAAGCTAAAAATTGGTAGTTGTCTATACACCCCCCTTCTAGTCAACCATATCGATCCTTTCACCATCTGGGTCGGGCGATGTCCGGGCGGCCTGTTTCTTAAATTTCATTTTGTTTATTTTTTATTTTTTTATTTTTTCTACTTTAAATAATTTGGGACTTAAAAAATTTCTGATTTTTTTAAATGAGAATTTCGAGATAATTTTTTTCATAAATCATAAAATGTTTGTGGATTCAAAAAATGTTTGCGGTTTTGTATAAAAACGTTTGCTTATTCAAAAAAGTTCAACATTTTGATAAAATTGTTTAGGAAATCAAAAGATGTTCTGGATTTTTTAAAATAGTTCATGTATTAGAAATGTTAACGAAATTGAACAATGTTTCACTAATTCAAAAAATGCTCATGAGTGAAAAATATCCGAAAAATTTAAAAAACTGTTCGTGACTGACGAAATAGTTTATTCAGTCATAAAATGTTCGCTGATTCAAAAATGATCATGCATTTAATTTTTTTTCATTAAATAAAAAAATGTTCGCCGATTCAAGAGTTTTTTTTTAAATGTTCACTAGTTTTAAAAATGTTTGCAAATAGTATAAAATGTTCGTGAAATAAAAATGTTCTTGATTTTAGTTTTTTTGAAAATTTGTAAAAGTGTCCACGAATTTGAAAAACATTCACGATTTCAAAGATGTGCACGAGTTTAACAAAATGTTCATGATTTCGAAAATTGTTCATGATTTCATGAAATTGAGAGTGTTAATGTATCTCGGTGATGCAGGAAAATGTGTTCACAACCATTGAAGATTATGATTTTTTTTCTCCTGTTGCAAGTAAGGGGCCATTTTGCTAGTAATATCTATACATGCAATTAATATCCTGGCTAATATCAAAGTGCATGCACGTACTAATTTTTATATACTAGTGTAAAACAAGTAGCCGTTACGCTCAGGCTAGGGTTTCTTTTCCTCTCTGGCGATTATGTCGCCTGAGAGTTCCCTGTCCGGCCAAAACCTCCCTCCGGCCTCGATTGGGAGATCGAGACCTGTGGGTCGTGCCACTGTGGTCGGGTCCTTCCGGCCGACCTTGTAGACGATATTGATGGCGGATGCTATGTCCGGGACAAGTGGCGGCGGCTCCGTAGCCGCCGGGAGATCGGATCTGGTAGACTTCATGGAGCAGCTCAACCTAGAGGACGAAGAGTTCGATGATCTGGTTATTGAGGAGGATGATCCTGTGATCAACGAAGGTGTCCGCTGGCTCACCCTAGCCAAGGTTCACACGGATAAATCTTTTAGTCTGACAACGTTCTACAGAGAGATGCAGGCGGCCTGGAATCCGGCGAAACAAGTGAAGTTCAAACCCGTCGGACCGAACCTGTTTGTGGTCCAAGCGGAGTGCCTGGGAGATTGGGAGCGGATGGTGGAACTTGGTCCATGGCTATTCAGGAATTGGGTAGTTCTCATGTGCCCATACGACGACTTTACTAAAGCTGAAGAAGTGCCAATGCTATTCATGCCAATTTGGTTGCAAATCCATAAACTGCCGGAAGGGTTTTGTAGAAGGAACATTGTGGAATCACTACTGAAAAAATCTGGGGAGATTTTAGATATGAGGTTAAACGGGAATACCTGGGGGGACTATGTGAGGGTTAGGGTTCGTCATGATATCCGCCAACCCCTCACAAAACTTGTGAGTATCGTCAGAGGAGGCGCGAGACAGGTGTACTTGGTCCGGTATGAGAAACTTGCCCACTTTTGCAGTGTATGTGGGCTGATTGGGCACGACTTTAAGGAGTGCGGATCTGGGGTTCATGAGACAAAAGACATGAAGTTTGGCAGCTGGCTGTATGCAGATGGTTCAAACAGAGCAAGAACTGAGGAGGTTGGTCGAGGTTTTGATAACCAGAAACAGCAGCAGCGTACTCCAGCAAAGAAGGCTGTGAAGAAGGTCAATGACCCGGACCTGGCCGATACTGCATCAAGCCCGACTAAGGTGTGTATCAGGGACATGCAGATCGACCCCCCGGCTCGTAAAAGGCTGGCTATGGATAGTTCGCAAGGACAGCCTAGCACAACAACTACTAGTTTAGCTCTGACCCAAGGGCTAGGAGAAGACGATGTTCCCTCGTCGCCTAGCAACAGCTCAAACAGTAAGAAGGCAAAGTTTGATTCCCAAGAGTGTTCGGATGATAGATCGGCGGCCTCCCTAGAGGAGGACCGCCGGGTGCAATGAGTATCCTAATATGGAACTGCCAGGGGGGAACCGCTGGACAGTTCGTGAGGTTTTGGCCCTCTCAAAAGCCAATTCCCCGGGGCTGATTTTCTTATCAGAAACTCGTCAAGCCTCTAGTCAAATGGAAAAACTTAGAAGGAGATTGAATATGAAGGGTTTTGCGGGTGTATCCAGTGTTGGCCTGAGTGGAGGGCTGGCTCTGTTTTGGGACGATAACCTACATGTAACCGTGCTCGACTCTAGTGCCAGGTTTATCGATGTGAGAATTGTTGACAATGTAAGTGACAAAACTTGGAGAACCACATTCGTGTACGGTGAACCAAGGGTGGAGAACCGTCACCTTATGTGGAGTACTCTGTCAAGTCTACGGGCGGTATCGACGGAACCATGGCTGGTTTGTGGTGACTTCAACGAAGCAATGTGGCAGCATGAACACTTCTCTAGGTCGCCTCGGTCTGAGAACCAAATGTTGCTATTCCGTGAATGCTTGGAAGATTGTGAGCCGGTGGACTTGGGCTTCTCAGGAGCCCCTTTTACATATGACAATGGACAACATGGAACAAGGAATGTTCGTGTCCGACTGGACAGGGCCTGTGCAGACGAAGCTTTAAAAGATATGTTCCCGTTTGCGCAAGTGGTACATCTTGCATCCTCGTGCTCCGATCATGCGCCCATTTTGGTGCGGCTAGCACATGCAGAACCACGACGTACTCAGAGTATGCCCAGATATGAAATCATGTGGGAATGGCACCCTGGCCTCAAGGCAATGATTGCGGAAAGCTGGGGTAGGAGTAAACCGACCGGGCACTTGAATTCGGTGCAGGATGCTCTCAAAGAGATGATGCTTCGGTTGCGAGCCTGGAGCAAGTCAAACTTTGGCCATGTCATGACTAAAATTGAAAAGCTGCATACTGAGCTGGCTGATCTGCAGCTCCATGACGCAGACAGGGCAGCCATAAGACAGAAGATGTATCAACTGGACGAGCTATTGTACCGTGAGGAGATGTTGTGGCTGCAACGATCACGAATAACATGGCTCAAGGAAGGTGAGAGGAACACAAAATATCTCCATCGGAGGGCTGTATGGCGCGCGCGGCGCAATTATATTCAGCGCCTGAAGCGTGCGGATGAGACGTGGTGCTCGGTTCCCTCTGAGATGGAGTTGATGGCTACATCATATTTCAAGGAGGTGTTTACAAAGGACCCTACTCTCTTCCCGGAGCCGGTTCTGGAGAAGATAACAACAAAGGTTACACACGAAATGAATGTGTCTTTGTGCAGACCATTCACTGTCGAAGAGGTGTCGGATGCGTTGTTCCAAATTGGGCCGCTAAAAGCACCTGGTACGGATGGATTTCCTGCTCGGTTTTATCAGCGAAATTGGGCCGTCATGAAGGAGGAGATCACAGCGGCTGTTATGGAATTTTTTGTGTCAGGAATCATGCCTAAGGGGGTGAATGATACGGCTATTGTGCTTATTCTGAAGATTCAGTTCCCAAAGGAGCTCAAGGACTTTCGCCCAATCAGTTTGTATAACGTGATCTACAAAATAGTGTCCAAGTGCTTGGTGAACCGGCTTCGGCCTCTCTTGGCGGAACTTATTTCTGAAAACCAAAGTGCGTTTATTCCTGGTCGGCTTATCTCAGATAATTCGATCATAGCTTTTGAGTGCATCAACCATATTCAGACTTTGAAGAATAATAACCCTGTTGCGTGTGCATACAAGTTAGACTTGTCCAAGGCGTATGACCGCGTGGATTGGGACTTTCTTGAGAAGGCCTTGAGCAGGTGGGGTTTCTCTGCAACATGGATCAAATGGATGATGGCGTGTGTAAGATCTGTCACGTACACGGTGAAATTCAACGGCAAATTGCTTGAGGTTTTTGAGCCATCGAGAGGGCTCCGACAAGGTGATCCGCTGTCCCCGTTCCTATTTCTGTTTGTAGCTGACGCTTTGTCTGCTCTTATTACCAGCTCTGTGGAGAGTGGTGAATTAAGGGGAGTGACCATATGTCGTGGTGCCCCGGAGATATCTCATTTGCTTTTTGCGGATGATACTTTACTGTTTTTGAGGCTTCGAGCCAGCAAGCTAGCTTTGTCAACGGTTTGTTGAACACTTATACTGCAGCGACGGGTCAACTGATAAACCCTGAAAAGTGTTCCATCCTGTTTTCTGACAACTGTGATGCGTTGGTGGCGGATGAGGTCAAAGGCATCTTGGAGGTATCACAGCAAGTTTTTGAGCCCAAGTACCTGGGCCTGCCGGTGCTAGAGGGAAGGATTCATAAAGAATAGTTTGAATCACTTCAGGAAAGGTTGCGAGCAAGGTTGGTCGACTGGAGTGAACAGTTTGTCTCTGCCGGGAACAAAGAGATCCTAATTAAGGCTGTTGCACAGGCTATACCTACATACGTTATGAGCGTTTTCAGGCTGCCTGCGTCCGTCTGCGACGACATGACTAGGATGATGAGGCAGTATTGGTGGGGGTGGAAAATGGGAAAAGGAAGATGGGCTGGCTTAGTTGGAAGAAGATGGTGGCGCCTAAGTCCATGGGGGGCATGGGCTTCCGTGATATGAGAGCCTTCAATCAGGCACTGCTGGCTAAGCAGGCATGGCGTCTGTTGGAGTGCCCAGATAGCCTGTGTGCGAGAGTGCTTAAAGCCAAGTACTATCCCCATGGAAATCTCTTGGATACTGTATTCCCCGCTAGCTCTTCTGCTGTTTGGAAGGGGATTGTGCACGGTCTTGAACTGGTAAAGAAGGGGATCATTTGGCGAGTGGGAAACGGGACTCTCATTAGAACTTGGAGAGATGCGTGGATACCGAGAGGTCATAATTTTCGACCAATCACACCAAAGCGCAACTGCAGATATAACTGGGTGGCGGATTTCTTGAATGAACATGGTGCTTGGGACGAACATAGGCTGCGAGAACATTTTTGGGACATGGATGTACGCGAGATTCTTAAGATCTGTACTTCACCACGAAATGGCCAAGACTTCATGGCCTGGTTTCCGGAGAGGAGCGGCCAATTTTCTGTCAAGAGTGCATACAAACTTGCAACTCTAAGTGTGGAGCCGAAGGATATACCAGCGATGAGTGCCAGCCCTTCTGGAGAGAGACCGATCTGGCAGTGCATTTGGACAGCCAAGGTACCCCTCAAGATGAGGATCGCCGCGTGGAAGGCAGTTTCGGGGGCGTTAGCAACGAATGCATGCAAGAAGTATCGCCATATATCTACACGTGATACTTGTCCTGTATGTGCGAATGAAAGGGAGTCTTCCTTCCATGCCCTGGTCACATGTGATCACGCTCAGCAGCTGTGGCAACAGATGCAGATGGTGTGGAACTTGCCGAGGAAGGAGATGCTGCAGGATACAGGGCAAGACTGGCTTCTAAACGTGTTGACAAATTGTGATGATTATATGAGGGCATGTGTCATAATGCTGGTCTGGCGTATTTGGTCCCTACGGACGGACATAGTGCATGGGAAGGCAGTACCGTCGGTCGATATATCAGCATCATATCTGCAAAGCTACATGCACTCATTAGATCTTTGCACCAAATACTCCACCGATGATATTATCAAAGGGAAGATGCCTTTACGAAGCGAGGTGCCATCAGCCGTTCTGAAGGTGAACATGGTTCACCCCTGGCCGAAGCCACCTCCGGGTAAGGTGGCCTTATCTGTTGATGGAGCTTATCTTCAATCTGATGGATCAGCAGCGGCGGGGATGGTATTACGGACACATGAAGGGAGTGTGATTTTCTCGGCGTACCGGTGCATTTTTAATTGCAATGAAGCCCTGGAAGCGGAGCTACATGCGTTAATGCAGGGGATGGCACTGGCCATCCAGCACTGTGATCTCCCTGTCATTGTTCAGTCGGATTTTTCCATCGCCCTCTCTGCCCTGTCGGACGAGAGCTTATCTAGATCGGCTTATGGACACCTGGTCACTGAGATTCGTCATCTGATGATAGATAGAGAGTTTATTGCCTTCAAAATCAGTCGTTTGCAGAATAGGGTAGCAGATCGATTGGCCCTGTATAGTCGTACAGAGAGTATTACGGCTGTGTGGCTGGGCCGAGGTCCACCGTGTGTGGAGGACCTCTTGCCGCTTGATTGTAACCCTTCACCTCTGGAATAAATCTCTTCTACTAGCGCAAAAAAAAAAAAACAAGTAACCGTTTTCACTTTAAAATAAAACTCAGGCCGTGCCGAGTCTGCCGACGCGGTTCGAGAACACGAGCATGACTCGAGGACTCGAGGAGTGACTCATTCCCAATCGGACCGGTTCCACGTGTAAGGACGAGCCGTTGCTCCATGATGAGAGAGCCTCTACGTGGATCACGAGCTCACGTCTGACGTGACGCGAGGAACCCCACCTAGCCGCGTCAACCACGGCATTTTTTCTTGCCACGTTGGCCCCGTAGAGATGCTAGCGGACCACAGCCGTCAGCTACGTCTGGAAAGTACTACCAACCAGATCACAAAAAGATCATTATCGATCGATGATCAAGTGAAATAACATGAATATTGCTTCCCGCACACCATATAACGCACCAAAGAGGTTCGTATGACACATTGTCCCTTTTTCTTGGCACATGTTGTCATGTTGACATGCTAGCGGAAACTCTATGCATCAGTTTGCAGATAATATTAATCTGCACAGAGTCTGACAAAGAATGTGAGTGACATGGAAGGTTGGAAGCCGGGGATGTGCTATGGATGTACTACGTTCCCGCAAAAAATAATAATATTGTCGTAGTACTGGTTCAAAAATTTATTATTGTACTACCAGTAAACTAAAGGTAAAAAAGTAACCTAGCTCCCTGGGTCTTAACACTTTGTTTGGTCTTTTGTACGCAACCTTTCACTGCATTTTTGCAAGGCGTGTAAACTAAAGTAACCTAGCGCCTGCGAGACCCGCCATGAGCGATGGCAGCTGTGTGTCCTGCGGGCGGAGAGGTACAAGTTGTTCATGGAGATCGACGCAGAGTTGGCCGAAGAGGAGGAGTAGGCGACCAACAACGATGCCAGCTCCGCATCGGCCGCGCTGGCACCACACTTCGCGCCCCGCCGCCATGACCACGATGCCGATCCGTCCATGTCCGACACGTCGACAGTACAGAATCGAGCGAGGAAGAGTAGTACATGGGACGCTGCCACGACTTGGGTCCCAGGAAGGCCACTCCTATTCTTTTCATGCCGCGGCTTCACTTCACGGGGGCTCATGTCCGGTGAGCTTGCCGGACAAGGGAAAGACAGGACATGGGAGACGGACTCCGCACGGTCAGCGGTCATTTAGATTAGGTTGGAAAAGTCTCGTCCGCTTTTGTTTAATTGAAATGTGTCGTAATTAATTTGATCTGATTTAAATGGAAATCATCCGGGTTGCATGAAGTTTGTGCATTTTGTTCAAAATTGCTTTGAACTGTATGCGGGCATGGTTGGATGGGTGACTCGCGTATCACCGTTCATTAACAAATACTACAATGCATGTTATAGGGGTTTGCGTTGGAGATGTCCTTACACAATAAAATAAGAACGGGCCAATAAAGACTCAACTCTTGACGAACATTTTTTAGTAGAAGAAACAATTTTGAGCACCATGTTTGCTGAGCCTCGAAGATAAGCGAGCTAGCCATACACCCGCACGTCTAACCAATAGTGTGAGGCCCCATTCTCTACGGTACTATTCCCTTCATTTTTATTTACTCCGCAAAGTCAAGCTTTACAAACTTTGACAAAGTTTATAGACAAAAATATTAACATATACTCCCTCCGTTTCTAAATATAAGTCTTTATAAAGATTGCACTAAATGGACTACATACGGAGCAAAATGAATGAATCTAAACTTAAAATGCATCTATATACATCCGTATGCGGTTTACAATGAAATATCTACAGAGACTTACATTTAGGAACGGTGGGAGTACAATAACAAACCAATACCATTAGATTTGTTGTTGAATGTACTTCCGCATCATATAGATCTGTTATGCTAAATATTTATATTCTTTTTTATAAATTTGGTCAAACTTTACAAAGTTTGACTTCAATCAGCTCTAATATGCGAAGTAAATAAAATGGAGGAAGTACAAAATTGAAAGTCCAGCCAAACGATGAAAACATTTTTTCACGAGTGAGTTTTGTAAATTCTACAAAAAAATAGTTCTCCTTAATTGAATGGCCAATACAATTCCATTCAAGTCAGTAGTGTAAATTCACAAGGATATTCCAAAATTGAGCGGTTTTGGGTGGACGAGACTTGCCTGCTCCTTCCCCATGCTCCCATCCGTGCTCCCGCATACGTGGCTTGATTTGATTGGTAGAAAATAAGGTCCGACCCCACCCCCTAAAAATCAGGGGGGAGATGATTAGATTAGAAAAGAAAAAAAGAAAAGGACAGCCGTAGGATGAAGTGGGAGCACGGATGGGAGCATGGGAAGGGAGCAGGCAAGCCGGATCCGTTTTGGGTCTCGATGATGTAAATGAAGAAGGAAAGCGTAGATTGCTTTTTGTGGCCATAGCAAAAAGAGCGAAAATGACCGGACCCAGTATAAATGAAGAAGGAAAGCGTAGATTGCTTTTTGTCCTCCTCAAAATTTCCCCAAAACTCCTCTTCCCCTTCTTCTTCTTGTCAAGGAAGCAAACAGCAAGCGAGGGCGTGCGCAAATGGCGGATTCGTCGGCGCCGACGCGGGTGATGATGGCGGTGAACGAGTCGTCGCTCAAGGGGTACCCGCACCCCTCCATCAGCTGCCGCTCCGCCTTCGACTGGATGCTCTCCAAGCTCGTCCGCTCCAACACCGACGGCTTCCACCTCCTCTTCCTCCACGTCCAGGTCCCCGACGAGGACGGTACGTGCAACCGCGCGCCCCCCTCGTGCGTCCCGTGGAATGCCCCAGGGGTGGATTTGCTTGCTTGCTGCGTGCTTGAGGTGCTCGACGGAATGCGCCGGTTCCCTCTCTGTCGGCGCAGTGTGGTGGTCGTGTGGCCTTGGTATGCGGTGCCGTCGCGATGTGGGCGGTGGCTCTTCTTCGATCACGGCGTATCTGTTCGTAGCACGCCCTAGTGGTTTCAGATCGAATGCACGATGAGTTCTTAGCATTGATCCGTGCCATCCTTACTGCAATCCCACTGTTCCTGTTCACGGGATGCGTCTGCTGCTGCGACCTGTGTGCTAGACTGTAGTGTTTTGGTGTGAATCACACGAACTGTCGGCAGAAGAGGGAGATTACATACTTCTGATGCATCCGCTCGTAGAATCCTTTTTAGGCTGCATATAGTTGACACGGTACTTTATGGGGAGCTTGTTCTGTTTCAGGGTTAGTCAATGGCATGCACAATTGCAGTAACTACTCATACTAGCTTGTGGTTGTTGCCTTGTTGGTAGTTGTTGCGGCATCTGAATTAATTGTATCGCTACAAATGCCATGACCATGTTGACGTATAATATGCTGCCTAGTCTCTTCCATCAGATCGGTCTTTTGGTTGCATTGGCTAGAGCATGCACTTCTACATGGTATCAGAGCCAAGAGGTCTTGAGTTCAAGGCCTGGCTGGCGCAATTAAATTGCAGCCCACTTTTGGTCCACGTTTAGGCCTGAGGGAGCCACACGTGAGGGGGAGTGTTGACGTATAATATGCTGCCTAGTCTCTTCCATCAGATCGGTCTTTTGGTTGCATTGGCTAGAGCATGCACTTCTACAGACCAGAAGCTGTGGCGAATGTACCAAGTGGCTCTGCTTTCATGGCATGTTGTCTACCCTTGATAATGCACTGAACTGGACTGCTGGTTATGTAGTTTTTGCTGTTTCTGGATAGAGGGTACCGCATGACTGGTGTGATACTAGTGCTTTGTAAGTTGTGTAAATGCAGATTACAGAGGTTTTATATCCTCTAATCTTAACAAACGCATACGGTGGTACTACACTGTGTATTTTTGAATGGAAGGCATACTGCACAGTTTAGAAGAGCATGTCATTTGATTGATGCTCCCCAGTTGGGTTCAGTTACGAAGGCATACTGGCTTGGGCCTTTTCAGCCTACACCTTACACGTTGAGATATTATCTACCACTCCTCGGCTGTTTCTGCTGCCCAGTATTGTTTTCTGCAACACCTTATTTCTCGTGTTTCATGAAATGCTGCTCTTGCAGCAAATATTTGATTCATAATACCTATTTATGTCTAGTATCCTATTTAGGCCATTTTGGGGTGGAAGAGTATCCTCTTGACTTGTTATTATAACTGCACAATGTGCTATTTGCTTCATTCAACCGTTCTTCAGGGATACAATGACTTTTTTTTTTTGGATAAGAAGGAAGACCACAGTCTACCTTATATATTCCAAAGCCAGACTGGGGTCTGAGAATTGTCTTAGTACAAAAGATACCTATTTATGTCTAAGAAGGAATACAATGACTTTATTACTCTGTGGGCACTAACGTTTTTCTTCTCATGCCCTTAGAGGCGTACCTCCAGCAAAATTCTGGGAATAGTTTTTCCAAAGTCAATTCAAAATATTTTAAATAATTTGCAAGAAAGAAGAGTTGCCCTTCAATTTTATAGTAGAACTAGCGGAGAGAAAGAGCTCCAAAAAATTAAGCTGTTTAATTTTGCTTTGCAAAGATTTTAATGAATTAACCTGGCGGTATATAGTAGTGAGTCTGCAACAGCTAGTCCTTTTGATTCCCATGGAATGGCCGGATGAAGGTAAAGGCATGTTATGCCGTTATAATAGCAACTGCAGGGTATTACATATCCACATGAGTTGGTTGTCCATTGAGTTGTTTACTAACTTTGCATGCTTGTTTCATGTTTGCTATGCCGCTTGAACTAGCCTATGTGACGAAATAGCTTTTGTGCTTTCCAGTGATTTGACCTGAATCTTTGTTCTGTCTCGTGATTTTTGGACTAAAAGGCACTTCAGCTGATACTTGAAATTCAGTAGCGAATGACCAAGAAAGCTTAGGAGCACTTCTCTTGATGCCACTTAAAATGCTTTCCCTCTTTGTCTTCTAAACCATTTTTTTTGTCACTTCTTCTTGCTGCTTGAAATAGCTCCTTCCTTGTAAGATAGCTGGGTAGTAAACTAACTCAGTTGGTGCTAGTGCTTACTCTTTGTCTTCTAACCGTTCTTTTTTGTTACTTCTTCTTGCTGCTTGAAATAGCTCCTTCCTTGTAAGATAGCTGGGTAGTAAACTAACTCAGTTGGTGCTAGTGCTTTATGTTATAATATGGTATACATGGATTTCGAGTCGCTCGACTAGTCGCGACTAGTCGACGACTAGTCTATGAGTCGCAAAAATATGGTCGACTCAGCTTAGTGTCGACTCGCGACTCTGAGTCGCGACTAGTCACAACGCAGGCTCGACTTCTTCCGAGTCGCTGCCCCAAAGCGACTCGCATGAGTCGCGACTCAAAAACCATGATGGTATAGTTGATATCTGGTTAACAAATTGTTTGCATAGGAATCCTACCTTGAGATGCACTGTCAGGCTAGGTGCCCATTTAACGTGGATGTTCAACCTGAATTCTGCTCAGTAAATCGCTTCTTGTAGACTCATGTCACATGCATTTGCATGTACTCCCTCCGATCCGAATTAAATGACGCAGCTTCTATACAATATCCAGTTTACATTGTATAGAGGCTGTGTCAATTAATTCGGGTCGGAGGGAGTATCATTTTCTCCCAGTTCATTGTGAAATAGTACATTATGGAATATCAAGTATTTGCTTAAACATTAGATATTTGGATCATAATCTTTTTATCTGCCTGATATATTTCTGATTTGTCTTTGTTGCCAATTCAAAAGGATTTGATGATATGGATAGTATATATGCATCACCGACGGACTTCCAGAGCATGAAGCAGAGAGACAGGATAAGAGGGATTCACCTACTTGAGTACTTCGTGAACGAATGCCATCGATTGGGGGTAGTTACATTTTGTTTTTTTCTCCAGTACTATAGACTCCAGTCAGGAACAGTTGCCATTTTGGTTCCTAACAGCTTATCTAATTATGCTGCAGATAAAATGTGAAGCTTGGACCAAACAGGGGGATCCAAAGGAGGTTATCTGCCATGAGGTGAAAAGAGCCCAGCCTGATCTTCTAGTTGTGGGAAGTAGAGGCCTCGGGCCATTTCAGAGGTAATTTATGTTAAAATCACTTATACCGTGTCGGCTTGAATATCATTTTTATAGAAGGGTGTATGAGTAATCTTCATTGTGTAATAACATGGCTACATGTATGTTTTGATAAAATGGTTCATCAGCTAGGTGTGCATCTCATCCAAACTAAGATATATATTCACAATCAACTTTCTTTGGCAAAATTGGGCTGGATCTAATGTACTGTGTTTTTGATGAGGGCATTTGAAAAGTTTATTTTATGATATTGTTATGATATTACAGTATTGTCCCTCCTCTGTTTTTTTTGTCTGTTGCCTTAGTAAGTTAGTATAGTGGCAGGGTTAATGTTGCTGTATTCTGAAGCAAGCATACTTATCTTACTAACATGCCAAACACAGAAAATATCATCTTGCTAATTTTCATGCATGTTAGTACCTCCACTCCTAAATATAAGACGTTGGGGCAGTTTAATTTAAACTGCCCCAGCATCTTATATTTAGGAATGGAGGTAGTAGATGATTGTATCAGACAACTGTGTTTCTTTAATCAAATGTTTGCAGTATTTGCGATAAGCATTGTACATGCAATTATATAACATCAGTTTGCATCTTGATCTTGTCAGTTTTGGACTTCTGGTTATATAGTTATGATGGAGATCTCTAAGATGAGGGTTGAATAGAGGCACTTTGAATTAGATCTATTGGATAACCCACATCTATGTCTTACAGAACATCGGAAAATAGCCAACAGTTTTTTGTCCTCAAATTTGTGCTGATCACCTTGGTAACTTAACCAAAAAAGATTTCTATAATACATCAAGCACACTTGATGTCGGATATTGGGAGCCGACTGTGAAACTGTTATTGTGGATAATAACATTATAATTTGGATGTTATGCTTGATTTGCTAACCTTGAACTCAAATCTGATGCTGTTGAATTCTTTACGCAGTTCTCTTTCGAATAAGTTGTATGCATTTTATCCTCTGTATTTGGCATACCAATCCTCCTTCCCAATTTGTCATCATGATATGCTTTTCTTAGAGAAAAGAAAAGGATCGTATTCCTTTCATTTTTGTAATAGAAAAAAAAACTTAATGGACTAGATGATCAGAGAATACACACAGTGCATTGTTATGCTGATGCACCTTCCTACATGTCTAGATTTAAGTTGTGGCCTTTCCCGTTGGTACAGTCGGATCTTGCCATTCCCTCTGATTTGTGTTTGTACTAAATACGGTCAAATTCTGAAATTCCAGAGTGCATAGATGCAGGGTGTAAGGCCAACTCCACCGCGCGACCCCAAATGGACGTCCGTTTTGTCCGGATTCTGTCCGTTTGGGTAGCGATTTGGGGTTGTGTCCGGGCCTGTCCTGGGATGCGGTGGCCGTGCGCCCAGCGCGCGGCCGCATCCATTTTGCCCCATCCTGTCCGCGTCTAGTTTTCAAATGCCAAGCCCTAGTTCAGGCCAGCGGCCCCGGTTCACGCCGGCAACAGAGCCAGCGGCCTACACGTCCATCGCCGGCATCAGCCAGCGGCCGGCAACACAGCCAGCCTCCAGAATGAATAGTTCTCCTCGCCGGCAACACAGCCAGCGGCCGGCAACACAGCCGGCCTCCAAAATGAATGGTTTCTCGCCGGCACACTACCAGCGGCCCGACGGGCGGGCGGCACCCATGCCAGCCTAAAAAAAAACGGCCACACCAATCGGACGACCTAGTTCAGGCCTTCGGCGTCGAGCATCTCCTTCTGCCTGGCCTCGAACCAGGCCCTCGTCTTGTCGCTCATCTTCGACAAGTCCACGCTCATGATCGCAAGGGCCACCTCCTTCGCTTTGGCAGCGGCATTGGTGGCCTCGATGTCGAGCTGCCTCTGCCTGGCCTTGACGTTGTCGGCCTCGATGTCGAGCTGCCTTTGCCGGGCCGCCTCCTCCATGTCGAGCTGCCTTTGCCGGGCCGCCTCCTCCATGTCGATCTTCCTCCTCTTGGCCGCCTCCTCCATCTCAAGCTTCTGTCTTTGAAGGTCTAGGTATTGCTTCATTTGCTCGTCCTTGCTTTGCCGCTTCTTCTCGTCCCTCACATCCTTTTGAGACATCATGCCATGCAAAGTCCCATGCAAGGCCATGGATGAGGCGTCACGTATGTCGTCCACCTTGGAGTTGGTCTTGCCCCTCGGCCTCTTCAACGCCTCGCCATCTCCACCTTCGGCGAACTTGGCCGTCTTCAGTCCTCTTTTCCTTTGTAGTTCACGGTATTGGTCCTTGAACTTAGGGCACATGTTGATGAGCGTCCAACAATGCGTAAGAGTGAATGGCTTGTCATTGTGCCGGGCCTTGAATGCCTCCAAAGATTGGAATGCCTACACCACATGATCAACAACAAAGTGAACATGCAAACATATACACGGCCAAAGTCTCATGGCCATAGCAAGGAAAGGGCTAGAAAGAGGAGATCATACCATGTCCCCAACGCCGAGACCACTCACGGGCCGTGCTTCAACGCTCTCAAATGCGGCGCAATACTTGTTGCACTCTTGTTGGATGAACAACCATCTTTTTTGAATCGAACCGATGCCACGGTTGCTTGTAATTTGGAAGGGCTCAAACATCTTCCTTTCATGGAATGTTTTGTGGACTCTCGTCCAAAAAACAATGCCCTTTTGTTGCGCGCCGGTCCTTGGATCTTGGCTAATCTCCATCCAAGCTTGGTAAATCAACTTGTCCTCATCTTGTGTATATGAACCCGTGCGAATGCTCTTCCTCTTCTTTTGTGCCTCCGCTCTTTGGGTGAGCTCGTCGATGAACAATGGCGCACCACTAATATCAACGTCATTGCTTTCTTCTTCTTCTTCATCACCTTCGACATAGATGTCATCGTCTTCATGCCACGAGTCACCATGGTCGTAGTCAGCACGTTCGTGCCCACCTTCATCGGGGCCGTACTCGGCGCGGCCATCTTGACTTTGGGTCTCATCGGGGTCGTAGGCACGACCATGCCCACCGTCGAAGATCACGTCCTCCATGTAGCGGTTGTAGAAGGGGTCGTCGACCACTGGCGTTGGGGTTGGCATTTCATCAAACAAGACGCGGGGGGCCGGCATGGTGCCCGTGAACGATGCCCGTGCCTGCTTTCTTAGCATCTCGACGGACGGCCGCCCGCCGCTGCTAGACCCAGGCGTGACGTTGAGGTTGATGACGGCCGCGGGGCGCGGTGTGGACGGCGCGAACGCGCCCACGTCCGGCGACCCCGAGAAACGGGTCTGGCCGTCGTGCCTTGGCGGAGGGAAGCAGGGCGACATGGGCGCGGTGCGCGACGTCGGCGACTAGCAGTGCGTAGGCCGGGCAACCGACGAGCCTGTGCTTGCCGGGCCGACGGCCGCTGCAGGGAACCCGGCAGGACGGCCTATGCCAAGCATGAGGATGGCGTGCGCTTTGTTGACGAGGTCCTCCTTCTCGTCGGCCGCGGCCTTGCGCCGCGCGGCCTCCAGCTCCTCGCGCTGGGCGGCGAACTTGGCCGCGGCGGCATTGACCTTGACGACCGCTCTCCGTTCCCTCCTCTTCGCCGATTCCGCGTCCAACTTGGCGATCTCCTCCGGCGTGCACTCCGACCGCGGCTTCCTTGCCGCCTTCTTCTTCACCTTTGCGGGCGGATCGACGGCCAGGCCGCCGGAACCCGGCGGGGCGTCGGCCATGGACGGGGGAGAGAGGGGGCGGCGGGAGGGACGTGGGAGGGTTTGGGGCAAATGGTGCCAAATGGGCGTGGGGGGTTTTGGTTTCTCCCACCGACGGGTGGGCCAGGGGAGGACAAGCACGCGCGTCCCGCCCGTCCGCGCGCTATCCGTTTCGCCCCAAACCGAGCGCAAGTTTGGGCTGGGGATGGGTCGAAAACGGACCGAATCCGGACATTTGTCCGTTTGAGGCCGCGCGCTGGGCTGCCTCTTTTGTTCCTTTTACCCCAAACGGACGGGGGCGGACAGGATAGGGTCGCGCGGTGGAGTTGGCCTAAGTTCTTTACCACTTTGTGCGCATGCCTGCCCATTAAGAGGGATTTCGATATTCGTGCTCCCTAGACAAGATGCTGCCTTGTAAATCAAGCAACAGTAGAAGCGTGCCTAGCTATTGTGAAAAAGCCTATTGATAAACACTTTTTAAGTGTTACTCTAGGAGAACGTGCCACTGATAAAAAGACTCGATGATTTGACGTCCTACTCGTACAGAACTAATCGTACCCCTTCCTCAAAAGAAATTAATCATACCCCTGCCTATGATGTAAGTGGTCTATCTGTGTAGAACTAGTACTGTGATACACAGGCAACCTCATGTACGTGTATGCTATTGCCCTACGTCATTGAGCTGTTTGGCTACTATTCAGGGCAATGTAGTTTGATTACAAATCCTGCGAACTCACTGTTTTTCTTCCAGTTTAAGGCCTCCTTTAGTTCATAGGAATATTGTAGGAATTGCAAAGGATAGGAACTTTGTAGGAAAAATTCCTTTGAAACCCTTTGGTTTGTAGGAATGGATTCCTATTCCTATGTAGGATAGGAATCAATCCTTCACATTTCAAAGGAAAAAAAACATTGGCCTAGACTCAATGGAAAAATTCCTATCCTATGCATCAAATGGCATCTCTTTATCTATAAGATTTGAGATGCATGTCATCTCACTTCCTATGATTTTCCTATTCCTATACTATTCCTATCCTATGAACCAAAGGAGGCCTAAGAGATATACTCCCTCTGTTCCATAATATAAAAACGTTTTTCAAGCTATGTTAACTTGAAAAATGTTCTTATATTGTGGGACGGAGGGAGTATTTATGATGGGACATAATTCTGCCATACATTACATCTCTGCAACACTTTATAGCACTGATGCAAGGGTATTTTTATTTTGCTATACTTGTTTTTTAGTTTCGAGAAATGGTGAAGTCTTCACATGGACTGATGCCATATGCTACGTTTGCACCCATAGCTGATAGCTGTGACTAATGTGAATTTTCCGCAATCTAATCATGTCTTTCCAGAATAACAGAGCGTGTGAGGGTTTCATCTTCCCAGAATAAATTTTCAAATCCAAATGCATTCTATCATTGTTTGTGAACGCATCCTTATGATGCAACCTAGTATATACATAAGGTTTCCTTTGTATGTTTTCAGGTACATTCGTTTTGTTCCTTCCTGTGTGACCACAATATATTTTATATGCAGCTTAGATTCTTCTTCTGACAAAGTGCACTGTGCACATCACTGAACTATGCCGTGTAACTTTTTTTCTGAACTAGTATATTGTGGTCCATTCTTGTGGGTAAAGCAAAGCAGAATTTACACTTGAACTAAACGGCTGGTGTTTTTCGTTGCAGGGTTTTCGTGGGCACGGTGAGCGAGTTCTGCGTCAAGCATGCCGAGTGTCCAGTCATCACCATCAAGCGCAAGGCCAACGAAGCTCCCCAGGACCCCATCGACGATTGATGCTTTCGTGCAGCCGTGGTTACTTTGAGAATGGGATGTTCTTCACTGCTTGATGGGTTTAATGTACAAAATACTATCTGGAAGTGACTGGGAACTAGTACAAACTTTGCAGAGCGCGCCCCAAAACTAGAGTGAAGAACGAAAACGCTATGATCGCCGATGGATCATGGATGCCTAGCAAATTGCCTAGCAGACACTCTTATCATATGATGAGATACATCAAGTTGTGAACCTAAGCTACTGTGATGATCATGAACCGGGCTTTGCGGAGACGAATGTTCCGCCCCTTACTTGCCCTTGCCTGACGGCGCCGTTGGCAGCCGCGGGGTACCTGAAACCGGCGTACTCCTTCGGAATACCGGCCTGGTGGTGGTGGTGCTGCTGCTGCTGCTGGCGCCCTCTGTTGTTGGCCTTGGCGTCGGTCTTCCACGCCGCGGGCTTCTCCGGCGCGAACTTGATCTCGAAGCCGTCGTCCATGTCATGGACCACCGCGCGGGAGCTTGGCATGGGCTTCATCGGCGGGTACTTGACCTCGAAGCCCTTCTCCAGGTCGCCGCCGACCGCGTTGGTGCCGTAGTAGTGCTGGTCGGCGTAGGCCTTCTTCTTGGAGAGCCGGCGGCCGCACAGCCGCCCCGCGACGCAGGCGACGACGGCGAGGAAGGAGATGACGCCCAGCACGGTGAACACCGGCGCGAAGGAGCCCCTGGACGTGGTGGCCGGCTGCGCGTGCATGATGGGGTTGGTGGTGGGGTAATACGGCATGGGCTGAGTCATGGAAGCCATGGCAGCTTCTTCTCTCTGCTGCCTCTCAGCTCTCGAGAACTATTCTCTGTTTCTCAAGGAAGGGAATGGAAATGGCTTGCGATGGAGCGTTGGCTCCGTGAGTAGTGGTGTGGTCTTTTTATGATGGAGCGGGGCAGAGGCAGAGGCCCGGGTTTGAATTGAACAAAATTCCTTTTCGCCCTCGCTGATGTGCTGTGCTGCTGTGTTGTGATGTGCTGCTGGCTTGCTCTCTACTTTTGCTTTTGGACGTTGCATTGGATCAAAGCAACCGTAGCAGCGAGCAGCAGCGAGCAGGAGCAGGCAGGGACATCACATCGCTTTGGCTTCTTTGATTGCTTTCCCCCTCCGCTTTAGCAGATTGTGGGGGCGCGGAGGAATGAGCGCCTACTGCTTGACTAGCCACCTTTCTTGGGCATGCCGATCTAAAACGCCTCGCATATAATCAAATTCCGTGAGGTGACATCTTAGGCGTAGGGTTTCGTTTTGCTGTTCCATGATATTTGCTCGAATACGGTCTAGTGGTAGACATCTCCAGTGTAGGCTGCGGATGGTATTTTGGCGGCGTGTGGGAGGCACAATAATTCTGCCTAGGTACTACGTAGCAACGTGGACGTCGTTGTCACTCGAGCAGATGCATTCTACTGATTGAACCACGAGACGAGAAGCATGCGTCGCAAGGAATGCTCGACGGATGGAAATCGATAACCCTTTTGCCTACATACAGGAACATAGGAACTGAACTACTGAACGGCGTAATGTAGAGCCCTTCAGATTACGCCAGCCTGCAAATGTTCATGTTCGAGCAGTTCGAGGGATCTTCGGACGAATTTATTTACAGATGAAACGAAATACAGTGTGTAGTGTAGAGCGGCGGATCATTTGCCCTGAACTGATTGATTCACGTCGGATCGGCGAAGCTAGAATGAAGTACTACCTGGTAGACGGTAGTACTCCCCTCCACTTGGGCGACCGGCCGGAGGCGAGGACTGAGCAGGATGCTTGCTTGCTACTACTACAGTAGTGCATTTGCTCTGCGACTGCGCGGCGCTACAATTTGGTCGCGTCACGCGGAGCTGCCGCTGCTTTGCTCGGCCGGGCTGTCCTGCTCCTGTCCGCAGTCGCACTCGAGAGAGATTCCTGCCGCTGCCCGCTGCCAGGTCCCAGGTGTCGTGTCACCACCCATGCCCGTGTTGTCACCCTCACCCAGGTACACGACGACGGCAAGAGGCAAAAGCAAGCTACCGGCGTCCTACTACTACAGTGCTAGTGCTACTACCTGTCACTTGCCAAGCAGCCAAGCCAGCGTCTAGACCCGACCCACGGAGCATGTCCTCTGGTGAACCTGATTCACAAAATGGAAGGAGCGCTGTACTGGAGGTGCATTTTTGTGTGCATCGTGCTGTACTGCTACGAACTGGGCAATGCGGGCACGAGGAGCTTCGGAGCCAAAAGCATCTGCAACCGGCCATCCCAAACCCGCCTCAAACGTTCGAATGAACGATTCGGTCACTGAGGGCAACTCCAACGGGCCGACCCAAACGGACATCGATTTTGTCCACTTTTCGTCTGTTTGGGTCGACCGTCCGCACGTCCGCGTCCGCTTTTTTAATGGGGTCGGCCGGTGAACCCAACGGGAGGCGGATGCATTTTGCGCATGTCCGTCCTATCATTTTGTCGAACACATAGCAAGCAGCGACGCCGGTGAACGTCGGGACGATCTGCACCCACGCGAGCACGGCTCGGCACGGCGGGGCAGCACGCATGGCGGCTAGACGCGGAGGGGCGCCTGGCAGGCGCGATCACCTGCTCCAGCAGCACCGGCCGGGCACGAGGCGAGTCCAGCGGTCGAGCCACAACGCACAGGCGGCCGGGCACGCGAGCTCCAACGAGGAGACGTGCGAGCGGGGCGGCATGGCAGAGGCGTGAGACGAGGCAGGGCGAGTGCGGCTCGGCGAGCACAACAAGCATGGCAGCTCGGTGCGGTTTCCATGGCGCAGCTGGGCGCGGCGAGCTCCAACGCGCGAGACGAGACAGGCGAGCGCGGCTCCGCGAGCACATCAAGCATGGCGGCTCGACGCAGCTGGGCGCGGCGAGCTCCAACACCGAGACGAGGCAGGGCGGCGCAGCTCGACACGGCGGGGGCGGCACGCATGGCGGATAGACGCAGCGACCATGGCTCCAACACGCGAGCGGCGAGGCGGTCGGGCGCGCGAGTTAGTCAGCTATCACCAGCCACCGGCCGGCTAGTACGCGCGCAGCTAGCAAGCACGCACAGCTAGCTAGCTAGCTAGCTAACTAGCACGCATGCGACGGGCAGCTAGCTAGCAAGGGCACGCCCATGGTGAGCACAAATGGCGGCCCCGCGCTGGGGAAGCAGGACGTCGGCGTTGGCCCAGCTGCGGCGCTTCTTCGGCGCTGCCCCGGCTCTGGCCATGCTCCAGCTCTCGAATGGGCTAGGTGGGTGGGTTGGAGAGAGAGAGGAAAAGGAGGAGAGAGATGGGATGGGACGGGTGGGTGGATGGCAAGTGGGCCAAGCAGGCACATGCAGCGGGCAGAGGCGGACGGAGATGACACAGAAAGCGTCCGCTTTGTGTCCGCCTGTGACCCAAATTTGGGATGGAAATGGTCTGAGCGGACACGAAACAGCGGGCGGACACTGTTCGTTTGGGTCGTCCCATTGGGCTAGGGGTGGAAAGTGGTCGCGGATAATCCGAAATATCCGATTTTCGTATTCGAGAAAATGCCTATTCGTATCCGAAACATCCGCATCCGAACCAAAATGGAAATGGAAACTATCTGTATCCGAATTTATTTAACAAATAAAAAATAAAATATGGTATGAGCTTTTGACACAAGTATGGATATGGAAGTGGGTATGTCCGTATCCGAATAATATTATGGGAGGTAATTTTCAAAATTCTAGCCCAAACATTCCAATTATCCAACATAGAAGCCAAATAAGTGGTCAAAAATTACTCTTTGTATGATTAAACTTAGAAATTATTATACATTACAATAGGATTTATTCATAAACCTATTTATCATTGACTTATTGTATGTCACAAGTTGATTATTTCATGTCACATAGCTATTGACTAGTATACTAAAGCAATATGTCGCTATTATTCGTATCCGTTCCGAATGAAGAAAATATCCGATACGTATCCGTATTCGAATAACATCCGAGCCGGATTCGTATCCGATAACATCCGTATTGGTATTGGTATTTGTTTTGAAAATATAAAAATGGAAGTGATAAGAGCACTATCCGATCCGCATCCGATCCGTTTCCACCCCTACATTGGGCCAACTTTTATATCCGGATGACCCAAACGGACAAAATGGATCGCCCCATTGGAGTTGCTCTGATCGATCATAAACAACCGACCTAGTTGGACGCCTCAAATCCGCTACAAACATACGGATCGACTGACGCCCTTCATATTTAGCCAAAATAAAATATGGGGTGCACATGGGAGGCCCGAGCGTGACCGGGCACGCCCGCCATGTCGGACACGGCCCATGCTAGCCCACCCGATCCCGCATATATTCATCCCCATTCGCTCCCCGAAACAAATTTTAACTACTTCACACCACTCCCCTCCACCACCCAACCTCCTGTTCGACGATCTCTGGCCTTCTCTGGCATGGCGGGCAGCGGACCCGAGTCCTACACCTCTAGATCAGTCGACCTCGAGCTCATCCCACATAGCCCCATGGAAGAGATGACGGCCCAGCTTGCGCTCCGCTGCTCCAGGGAGGAGGCCGCCCGATGGCAGCGCTCAGACTCCTTGCGTCGGGAATCCATTATGTCCGCCCAAATGGCGCATGGATCCACCGCGAGGTGTGTCACCGCTGCCTCACCATAGGCAGTGCGGTCCGTTTGGAGTCTGAACGTTGTGGCGGACGTGCAACCCCTCCGTTGGCGCATCGAGCAGGAGGTGAACGCATGGGCGGCGTCCGACGAGAACATGGCGTGGTGTGCTCGCCATGCGAGGCAGTGGGCGCGGGAGACGGCGGCAGCCCTCGTGGGGCGGTGGACGTTGGAGATGCGGAGTCACATTCTTCGGCGCCTCGACGGATGGCCTGCAACCCAGGTCGCCACAACCGCATCATCGTGGATGTCGCCGGCTCCTCCCAGGACGGATCCATCATTGATCTCACGTCCACGGGCACCATATGGGTTCCGGGCTCCGACGAGAAAGAGTAGGGAATGGGAGACATCGGTGCCTTGACTCCCGTGAGCTGGGTCGTGTTCCATGTCCTACTCAGACTTGCCAACGACCGGACCAACACTCTGAGGGACGCAGCCGGCCGCGGGACATGGGCACGGCGGAACAGGACGAGCTCCAGTTAAGATTGGATCTACGTTGCATATAATATATGGATTTAAGGTTAGCGCCTCAGGCCTCAGCGGACGTTTAAGAGGTCGAATTTGCCAAGTCTAGTTATAGATGCTCTAGTGGCTTGCCAAATGTCTTGCACTAGCACATTTTTTTTTTGTTTTTTGAACTTGATCTTGCCGTAGCACTTTGTACTACGGGTGGATTCTTTTCCTTTTCCTTTTGTACTACGGGTAGATTCTCCGGTTCCCTTTCCATTATTTTCATGTGGTTTAATTCGCGTGGGAACTCCTCGAGCCTGCTTGATAAAAGAGAAAACTGGTGACGCCTGAAATGGCGTGGTGCAACTCTGCTTTAGGACGGCATAGACCGGTTTTTTTCAGTGTAGGATAAGAGTACGTAGAGTGGTTGTCGCTGGTGCTCAGACAAATGGACAAATATATGGAATGCAGTCTCAGATTCTAGTTAGGGCATCTCCAATGTGCACCCTTAAAACGGACATAGTATTTGTCCACGAACACGTCTGTAAAAAAGGAGTCGGCCATCCAACCAATCCGACATACATAAAATAATTTTGAATAAATTGGACAATTTTCATGCAAACACGACGTACATGTGGCCACCCGGGCCAGCGGGACTGCCGTCGCCGTCTGTGCCACCGCCATCGTCGTCTTCATCGTCAAAGTGGCCCTTCCAGAGGCGGAAGGGCGCATATGCGCGACAACCTTGCGCGTCCGTTGCCTGGCACTCGCGGAGGAGGCACTCCACTCCCTCATGCATTGTGCGGAGGGCCGACGCCGACAATGGTCGGGGAGCCTTGTCCTGCCCCTACCCCTGCCGGCGGCGACGACGATCTCACTAAGAGACCACTCCTCGCCGATCTTGGTGAGCTCCCCTTCGAGGCGGCGCAGACGCCACACACTAGTAGCGAGGCCAGGCCTCCACGAGGTTGGGGGCTCACGGACCCAGGCCGATGCCTTTGCGTCGCCTACCTGGTCGCCCTCTCCCATGACGCGCTAATGCTCCACGGTGGGGAAGAGCCATCGCCACAACCATCGAGGTAGTAGAGGAGGCGCCCCCGTGCCTTTGCAATCGCCGGCGGCACCTCCACTTCCACGAACTTGCTATGCTTGTCAAGCCGTGACAGTAAAGCCGTTGGCCGATGTAGCCATATCGCCTATGCATCGTCTCCTTACTCACGCGGTAGCGCGGAAGCGACGCCGGCTCCTTCACACGGTCTGGCGGCGGCGAGGGCGGCGATGGCCCACAATAGCGTAGCAATCACTCGGTTATGATGTCGATTTGTCGCTAGAACTCCTCGTCCACCGTCGCCGCTTCCTGAAGGAGGTGTGACTGCTACGGCGACTGCTGCGGCGGCTTGTCCTCTTCGTCGTTGGAGAAAATGACGATCTCCTTCTTCTCGAAGGAGCCGGAGGCCGTTGAGGTCGAGGGGCTTGGAGCCCAACAGCGGCAACCCCTGCTGACTCCCGTAGGAGTTGTTGGGATTCCCCCAAAGAGGAAGGATGAAGCAGAAAAACAACAAAGTATTTCCCTCGGTTAGAGAACCAAGGTTATCTATCCAGTTGGAAGCTGCCAAGCTAACAAGTTAATCACCGCTTGCACACAAACTTGCACCCAACGTGGCAAGACGGTTGTCGAGCCCCTTGTCTTGCTAGTTACAAGATTAAAAGTAAATAGTACAAATAGATAGTGGTAAATAGCATGACAAATAAAGAGATCAAATTGTGTAGAAGAATTTATTAATAGTGAATAGACCTGGGGGTCATAGGTTCACAACAACAAGTAGCATGGTAAACAAATTACAGTTGGACAATTGACTAAATTGCATATTCATGACTATGATCATTTATGGCATAATCTCATATAGGCATTACGATTATGATAAGTAGATCTGTTAATCCAACTGCATCTACTACTAATACTCCACCCCAAAAACACTATCTTCTTCGAGAGGGTCCGAACCTGGGTAAATATTGTCCCCTTCGTCTACTATTACCTATAGATCCAAGATCCACAGTTCGAGACCCCTTACCCGAGGTCTGTCAGTTCTTATACCGACACTTATCATCCTTAGTCTAGTGGGCAAGTGGAGTTGAACAACAGAGAAATAAAATTAATCTCGCAAAAGAATGTTACTAGATCTAGAAAAAATTGGTCTAAGAAATTTGATGATGCGTTGTGGGCATATAGATCTGCTTATAAAAATCCTATGGGTATGTCCATGTATAAGATGGTTTATGGAAAAAGCAGGTCAGTTACCTCTTGAGTTAGAACATAAAGCTTATTGGGAAATTAAAGAACTTAATTATGATTTCAAACTTACCGGTGAAAAGAGGTTCTTTGATATTAGTTCTCTAGACGAGTGGAGAACATAAGCTTATGAGAATGCCAAGTTATTTAAAGAAAAAGTTAAAATATGGCATGATAAAAGAATTCAAAAACGAGAATTTATTGTCAGTGATAAAGTTCTTTTGTACAACTTTAGTTTTAGATATTTTGCAGGAAAGCTTCTCTCCAAATGGGAAGGCCCCTATGGCATGGAAGAAGTTTACTGTTCTGGAGCCATCAAGATCAATAACGTCGATGGAACTAGTCCGAAGGTGGTTAATGGGCAAAGAATTAAACATTATATTGCAGGTACCCCCATTAACATGGAAACCAATATTATTCAAGTATTTACACCGGAGGAACATCTAAACCTTCCAGAATGCTCTAGAATCCTGAAAAGTGAATAGGTACGTGATATGGTAAGTAAACCGACTTCAAAATCGATAAATATATTTTCTGTCAGTTCTGGAATATTAGAAAATTAGGTAAATAAGAAACAACTGAGAAGTTCCACGAGGAAACCACAAGGCAGGGGGCGCCTCTGGTGCCTTGTGGGCCCCTCGTGCACTTTTCAACGTTATATTTCTCCCGTATACTTCTCCTGCAAGATAAAAATTCATTATATGTACTCCTCGCTATTTTAACCACGGTATCGCAAGTTTCTCCTCTGTTCTTGTTTTGAGCTATTTTTTGACAGATCTAGATCACCATGTCGTCATCAAGCTCGTTTAAGGACAAGTTCTTCGAGAAGGTCATCACTCCCTACCTTTTGGAGGTGATGAAACATCCTCAAATCATGGAGTTGCGTGAGGGGGTGCTTCACATCCGGGATGTTCAAGGACCGAAAAAGGAGGGAAGTGAGAAGGCCAGGCTTGAAGCAGTGTAGCAGGAAATCTTCAAGTGTCAAGGGATGGTGGAGCATGGACTCGGTGCCAACCACCCCTTGATCATGGATTTTATTCATGAGCATAGGTGGGACAACAAGGAGATCGGGAAGGCCATCTTTAAGCTTCTTGTCCGGATTAAAAATCTCCAAGCACAAATCTTCGACCTACAAAATCAAAATTGTGACTATGAATCCAGATTTAAACGGATGAGCCTAGCTGTAGATTTAGGATTCCGGAGACTCATTCTTCTTTCTTCAATGGGGAGCCCAAGCCTCGGAAAAAGAAAGACAAGCCCAACACTTAGAAAGAAACCTAAGAGCATCTCCAACAGCCGCGCTACGCGCGGTGCACTAAAAACCCATTTGCAGCGCGCGGATCGCCTGTTTTTGCGTGGCGGGGTGTGTTTGCTCCAGCGGCCGCTGCAAATTTTAGCGCGCGCGAGCCGTTCCAGCAGCCGCTGCAAAAAACTACGCGCGCGCTCTCGCACAAACAACATATGCACTCCGAACTAATATAAAAAAACATATGCATAGATAAAAAATGATACATAGATATTTCACAATGCGTACATAATTCATCATAGCATAGATAGATAAAAAAATTAGTCCAACACGATAAAAATCTACGGTGCAACTAGAACCTACTCCAAGTCATCATTCTCGCTCGTGTTGACCGAGGTATGGAGCAACGCGTCTTCCCAACGAGAATCATCTGAGTCAAAGAACGACTCCCCACCTGTGTTAATGAGATCGATCTGTGATATGGCCAGTGCCTTTCGTCGACACCTCTCCGCCCAGAAGGCGTTCTCGTCGGTGATGTCCAACGGGTAGCGCCAGTGCCACTCCGCCATGGCGCGCTTGTCCTCCTCGACGATGAGGAGGCAGCGCTACCGCCGACGGTGGTCCTCACGGTCATGTTCTATTATAAGACGAGGCGGAGGGGCGACGGCCTGCGCCCGCTCGCACATCTGGACGTTGTGGAAGTTCATCTGCGCGCGAGGCCTCTGGAGGTTCCACAACGCCGTGTCGTACGTGTGGGCAGCCTTGTGCGTGGTCTCGAACGTGCCAATGCCGAGGCGGACATCGCCGGACGGATTCTCCGCGTAGAAGGCGCTGGAGGGGCGCTCGCGGACGCCACAACAGCTCAAAGATCCCCGGCGGCGCAGCGGCATGGTGGCGCGGTGGTGGCGCGTCGGTGGCGGGGCGAGGAAGCGACAGAGGAAGCAGAGGAAGTGGGGAGAGAGCGAGTGGCAATGTGGATAGCGATGGGAGGCCGTGTGGCGAGCGTCGCAACTTATAGGCGCGCCGGAAGCTGTGCGCCAAATCTAGCGCGCAAGCTCCCGCTTTTCGCCACACGTGCGCAATCGTTTCCCGCATGCCCGGTTTTACCACCTCCACTGGAGCGCGCGAAAATGTCTCTCTCGCACTAAAATGGCAGTTAACCGCGCGCGCGAGTTTTTTGCCGCCGCTGTTGGAGATGCTCTAAGTACACGGGTATGTTTAAGTATCCTTTTATGCTATCCAGAAATTCTATATTATTTCCAATTAGTAATATGTCATCCACATATAACACCAGAAATGCTACAGAGCTCCCACTCACTTTCTTGTAAATATAGGCTTCTCCGTAATTCTGTATAAAACCATATGCTTTGATCACATCATCAAAGCGTATATTCCAACTCCGAGATGCTTGCACCAGTCCATAAATGAATCGCTGGAGCTTGCACACTTTGTTAGCACCTTTAGGATCGACGAAACCTTCTGGTTGCATCATATACAACTCTTCTTTAAGAAATCCGTTAAGGAATGCAATTTGACGTCCATTTGCTAGATTTCATAATCATAAAATGCAGCAATTGCTAACATGATTCGGACAGACTTAAGCTCGCTATGGGTGAGAAAGTCTCATCGTAGTCAATCCCTTGAACTTGTCAAAAATCTTTTGCGACAAGTCGAGCTTTGTAGACAACGATACCATCAACGTTCGTCTTGTTCTTGAAGATCCATTTATTCTCAATGGCTTGCCGATCATCGGGTAAGTCCACCAAAGTAGATGCTTTGTTCTCCTACATGGATCCTATCTCAGGTTTCATGGCCTCAAGCCATTTATCATAATCTGTGCTTGTCATAGCTTCTTCATATTTCATAGGTTCGCCGTTGTCTAACAACATGACTTCCACGAAAGGATTACCATACCACTCTGGTGCGGTACGTGTTCTGATCGACCTACGAGGTTCAGTAGTAACTTGATCTGAAGTTTCATGATCATCATCATTAGCTTCCTCACTATTTGGTGTAGGCATCACGAGAACGGTTTTCTCTGATGTACTACTTTCCAATTCGAGAGAAGGTACAATTACCTCATCAAGTTCTACTTTGCTCCCACTCACTTCTTTCGAGAGAAGCTCCTTCTCTAGAAATGATCCATTCTTAGCAACAAAGATCTTGCCTTCGGATATGTGGTAGAAGGTGTACCCAATAGGTTCTTCAGGGTATCCTATGGAGACGCACTTCTCTAATTTGGGTTCGAGCTTATTAGGCTGAAGCCTTTTGACATAAGTGTTGCATCTCCAAACTTTAAGAAACGACAACTTAGATTTCTTGCTAAACCATAGTTCATACGGTGTTGTCTCAACAGATTTAGATGGTGCCCTATTTAACGTGAATGTGGTTGTCTCTAATGCATAACCCCAAAATGATAAAGGTAAATAGGTAAAAGACATCATAAAACGCACCATATCTAATAAAGTACGGTTACGACGTTTGGACACACCATTATACTGTGGTGTTCTAGATGGCGTGATTGTGAAATGATTCCACATTGTTTTAAATGAAGGCCAAACTCGTAACTCAAATATTCGCCTCCGTGATCAGATCGTAGAAACTTTATTTTCTTGTTACGATGATTCTCCACTTCACTCTGAAATTCTTTGAACTTTTCAAATGTTTCAGACTTGTGTTTCATCAAGTAGATATACACATACCTATTTAAATCATCTGTGAGGGTTAGAAAATAACGATATCCGCCGCGTGCCTCAACACTCATTGAACCGCATACATCGGTATGTATTATTTTCAATAAGTCATTAGCTCGCTCCATTGTTCCGGAGAATGGAGTTTTAGTCATCTTACCCATGAGGCATGGTTCGCAAGTATCAAATGATTCATAATCAAGTGATTTCAAAATTCCATCTGCATGGAGTTTGTTCATGTGCTTTACACCAATATGACCTAAACGGCGGTGCCACACGTATGTTGCACTATCATTATCAACCTTGCATGTTTTGGCATCAATATTATGAATATGTGTATCACTACGATTGATATTCAACAAGAATTGACCATTCATCAAAGGTGCATGACCATAAAATATATTACTCGTATAAATAGAACAACCATTATTTTCTGACTTAAATTGTAGCGTCCAAGATGCGATTCTATCCCAATCACGTGATGAATTCACGATTGGGGCATAACCGCATTTCGAGCGTATAGCAAGGTGGATATCATTACAACATACCATGTATTAAATAGATGAGAATACAAGATAAAGGCTTACTGTAGCGACCCGACCTGAAACGGTCAAGCCTTTGTGTATCTGTGCCATCCCTGGATCAGTATGCTGGCACACACAATACATCAATGTATATATCAAAGTGCAATCACATGTATAAATAACGTAAAACTGCTATATACCTCGTAAGTCTCAGCGGAAACAATCAAACGGGTGTGGAGTCCCATCAACGCCATCGGCAAGTTGAGTGTAGACCGTTGCCTTGTATCGTACTCTTACTCGTTGGAATAAAAGTATCTACAACATGAGATGTTCCATCCATGTAGGTCAGTACATTGAATGTACCGGCAAGATCACAATGAAAAACAGATGATAAAACTATATTATATGCAATATGGCTTTGTGGCTCTGTGTCTGAGTTTTGTTTGCGTAAAAGCTGGTTTATTTTCCCTACAGCAAAGGAAATCAAGAGTCTTCACTACAAAGTCATCTACAGTGACATGGTTCCGCCAAACGATGTCTCATAGCCCAAATCATCATAAGTTGCCCACAATTAAGTTTTTGATCCGGTGTTGAGAGTTCCGAGATAGATCCAAGTCCAGAGGCTCAAATTGTCCATAACTAGGGACACGGCTAATCGATTAGGTTTAAACCCTCTGCAGAGGTTTGTACACTTTACCCGCAAATTCAATCCCTCTTTTTATGTTCTCGCACTTTAGGGTGTTTGAGAACAAGACGACCGAAACATGGTCTTTCGAAGAGTTCCCCTAACCACTTTCAGGTGCTCATCCAATCCTACCGTAGTTCGAGTCACCACTAGGGTCAACCAAGCCAGAGCCCATAGTGACTTGCGGTTGCACAGGTAAGCTTCCAGGCATGAAGTATTCATCCGTCTCTTTGAGTCTGGGTGAAGCTTTCCGCAAGATGTCATGGAGCTTCTCCATGCATCCCGGCCATCCACTGATTGCTCCAGGGTGCCCATCAAATCCATCCTTCACCAAGTAGTGTGTATTGAATTCTTGTCTCGAGTCTTGAAGTCTTGAGGTCCTGAAGATGAAGTCCCTTGCTGATGCCATCGTGAAGTTGTCATCATTGACGTAGAGTCCTCCATTCTCACACCACTCCCGAACACTCATACCAACCCCGTCTACTATAGCGTAGCATTAAAATAAATAACATCTCGGGCTTGGTAACAGGGCGATGGGTTCCACCTCATGCATACTACTCAACTACAAGGATTCAATATTACTACTAGAGGGATTGTTGCAAAGATGACACTAAATGCAATAAAAACATAGGTATGAAAAGCATGGTCAAAGTGAACTTGCCTCGTATTACTTGATGAAGATATAACACTCTCAGAATAATGACTTGGTAGAACTATTCGTTAGTCCGTTGAAAATCTATATAGTCAAACATTGCATTCACATAAGCAATCATTCTAGCAATCATAATAACAATTTCAACAAGGAAAAATCAATAATAAACTCAAATAAAATCCAAAGTACTTCGAGGAAAACTAAGAGAAAAACTACTAAGGAAAAGTCTATGACTTTTTTACAAACAATAAAAATAGTTTTTGTCCTACATAAAACTTAACAGAAAAATAAAACTCTAAACTAATAAATTAACAGAAAAGAAAATGTAAAACAACTAATTTAATATAAATTATTTCTCATAAACTTTTACTAGCAAAAAGAAACACATAAAAAGCTTTTATAAAACTCTAACTATGACCTATACAAGAGTTCATACAAAATTAAAGAAAACAAATTTTTAAAAGAAGAATAAAATTGTCTACTGTTCAACAACAGAAACAAAACTAAATTTATCAAAAAGACAAAAAGGTTTTTAGTTAAAAACAAATAAATACTAAGGAAACAGAAAATAACCCTAAACTATGTAAAACAGTACTGTTTTGCCTAAAACCCTAATTTAAAATAAACAAAAACCAAGTTGAAAAAGCCTACCGTTTAGAGAAAAGATCAAGTGATCACTAGGAAAAATAATTAATCAAAAAGCTATTTTTAAATAAAAGTTAGTAGCAATCTAGTGTTTGTAACAAATCTGTTTGAATTCAAAATAAAAAAAGTTCAAAAATAATTTTCCTTGGTTTCTCTAGATAGATGAGATTTTTGTGAACCGTAGAAAAAAGAATCATCAAAATTGGAGTTGTAGATCTAAAAGATATAAAAAACAAAACTGAACCTAAAACAAAGAAAAAACTGAAACGAGAAAAAAAACAGATGTTGCGCTTGCTGCGTAGCGGGCTGTACAGGGGTGTGCAATCCGAATCTATATGGTGCTCGGCAGTAAGATAACTAAAACTCTAGCGCGCGCTAAAAAACTGCGAACGGGTCCATTCTAAACCGATCTAAAACCGAAAGTAAAAGCCGACCTAATAAAAAACCGATCTAAAGAACCCGTTTTTTCTACAGGAGAAGCAAAAGAGTACATAGAGGAGGGAGCGTGCGTGCACGTATAGGGGGCGGGGCGTCGGCGTGGGGTGGTGACTCCGGCGAGCTTCGGTGACGGTGGATGAGTGGGTTGGGTGCAGCTCGGAGTGGGGCTTCACGGGGTGTTGGAGTCGGTCGTCGGGAACGCCGGCATCGAGCGAGGCGAGCTTGTTTCTCCGGTGAACTCCCGTGCTCTAGTGTCGGCGTACGAGCCCGAAGTCGCTCTGTGGCATGGAGAAGAAGCGAAGAAAAGATGTCACATAGATGCACATCTATGAGAGACTTGGATTGGTAGAAGAAGATGGTCTGGGTTGGCTTATCGGCATCGAGAACGTCCGGTGAACTCCGTGAATTCCGGCAAGATCCAACTCGAAAGTGTGGGTGTTTCAGGATGGTTTGGGCGAAACTTATTAGGGGAATCGGCCGAGGATCTTGGGCGAGGGGGAAAGCTGGGGATCGTATCCCCGAAGAAACAGACGCAAAGGCGTGCACGGGAAACTTACGTGGGGAGGAAGAAGGGAGCGATGGCCATGGGCCAAATTCGCTCGTTTTTTTAGACAAACTCGGAAGCTTTATTGAATCGTCACAACGTTTACACGGACGAAAGAAAGTCCATCCGGCTGGCCTAACCAAACATGTCGGCCAACTGGAAGAGATAAAGCATGCTTCGCGAGTTTGTGAGCCTCGACATTCGAGCTCTTAAATTCATGACTAATATTACAAGCCTGAAAAGTAGACATACGATCTAATATTTCATGTATAAGTGCTCCATAAACCGCCGGGTTTCTTTCTCGAACATCTTCCACGACCACCTTGCAGTCTGATGAAACCTGAATCCTTCTTTCATACAGATCCTCGGCCAGGGAAAGAGACGCCCTAATTCCAAGCATTCAAGAGTAGGTGGGTCTGAGATTCTCATGAACACCACTGCCGAAGCTCCCAAGAAAGCACCTGAATGGTCTGTACATATAGCTCCCACAACTCCATATCTCCCTCCCCTCCGAATGTGGCGTCCACGTTGATTTTTGCTGCTCCCTCCGGAGGCGGAATCCAGTGTGAGGGCCGCGGGCCAGACCTTGGGACTGACACTATTGGATGTTTTATAACCTCCAATTCTCTCATATATGACTGCACTAAAGAGTGTGTTGAGAATGGACTTTTGTATATCTGCTCGTGAATCGCCTTATGTCGTGCACCCCATATAGCCCAGAGTGTAACCACAAATTTTATGAACTCTTCTTGAGGCAACACTTCTTGCATGGAGAATAACCAATCCTTGGCGCTATCATTGGTGTTTGTACTGAGTCCGTCAAGGATTCCTTCTGAAGAAAGCGCCCATGTACTCCTTGAGACAGTGCAGTTTAGTAGAGCATGGCGCCAAGTATCCTCCGCTCCACATAGTATGCATGAACTACTCATAGACATGTTGCAGCGATTCAAAAGTATTGTCATCGCTATTGTATGTTGTGCCAGTCTCCATAGAAAGTTCTTTAGTTTCGAAGGAACATGAACACCCCAAAGCTGTGACCAAAATTTGCTATCTGTTTTTCTGTGTGAGGATCCTCCTTGCCCATAAAACCAAGCCTCTCGGCTGAGCTTAGTTCATTGGATCATTCTGTACGCCGACCTGACCGTGAACCGGCCAGTCCTTTCCACGCTCCATGCCCAAAAATCATCAGTCTGGCGCATGCACAAGGGTATTTGCAAGATTGCCTCTGCATCAAGCGGAATAAATGTCGTCCAAACCAGTTGTTCGTTCCAAGAACATGTGGCTGGGATGATCAGCTCGGAGACTTTAGAAGGTGGGTGTTGTAGCAGCGAAGTTAGAGGCCGTTTCAGATTCGGCCTTGGGATCCAGTTCGAGCTCCAAATCTCCGTTGATTCACCATTGCCAATTCTACGGATGAGGCCTTGTATCATTATGTCCGTCCATCCATGACCGCTCGCCATATGTGCGAAGGATGTGAGCCCAAAGTTGCCTCAAGAAGGGTTGTGTTTGGATAGTAAATTGATTTGATCATTTGTGCACTCAGCAAAGTGGGATGATGTATCAATCGCCAAGCTTGTTTGGCTAGGAGGGCGAGGTTGAAGATCTCCAAATCACGAAATCCAAGTCCACCCATATGCTTCAGTCTAGTCATCACATTCCAGGCCACCGAACTGGGCTTCCATTTCCCCTGTTTACTGCCCCACCAAAACTACCGTATTAGTGATGACACACTTTCACATAGGCCTCGGGGTAGCCAGAAGCAAGCCATAGAATACACGGGGATAGCATGTGCTACTGATTTAATGAGTATTTCTTTGCCTGCATAAGAGAGCATTTTCTCTATCCATCCTTTCACCTTCTCCCAAACATGGTCTCTCGGGTATTTGAACGTGCCATTCTTCGAGTGTCCAACATCGGTGGGCATTCCCAAATACCAATCACTCAATGACTCATTGTGGACATTTAACTTTTTCTCGATACTGTCTCTTAACACCTGAGGGCAGCCACGACTGAAAAAGATTGAAGACTTCTCATGATTAATGCGCTGTCCTGAAGCCATACAATAATCATTCAGTAGGTTTGACACTGCATTAGCCCCATTAGTACTTGACTTAAAAAGCAGCAGGCTGTCATCAGCAAAGAGGAGGTGGTTGACGGCAGGAGCCGTTGGAGCCACCTTGATCCCCTCAAGCTGGGATGATGGAGAACTGGATTTGAGGAGGCATGTGAGGCCCTCTGCTGCAATTAAGAAAATGTATGGGGAGATCAGATCTCCCTGTCGAATGCCCCTTCTCGGGCTAAACTGATCAAGTCTCTCGCCATTGAAAAGGACTGAGAAAGAAACTATGCGTACCATGTTCATCACAATATTTACCCAAGTTGGTGCAAAACCTAGCTTCAACATCATTGCTTGCAGGTAGTCCCATTCCAATATGTCGTATGTCTTCATCATATCGAGCTTCAAAGCACAGTAGCTATTAACCTTGGATTTGCTCCTCTTCATAAAGTGAAGGCATTCGTATGCACTAGTTATGTTGTCTGTAATGAGTCTCCCCGGTACAAAGGCCAACTGCTCTTTAGAGATAATATCTGGTAAGACTTGCTTGAGCCTGTTGGCAATGACCTTAGAAGCAATCTTGTACAAAACATTGCATAAGCTTATGGGTCTGAATTGTGTAGGGATGGATTGGTTACCTTTGGAATTAACACTAGAACTATGTCATTGATGCAATCCGGCTCTCCTCTCCCCTTACGATTTTCAACACCGCCTTTGTGACCTCATCACCACAAAGATCCCAATAATGCTGATAAAAATGTGCCGGAAATCCATTCGGACCGAGGGCTTTTGTTGGGAACATATGGAATAAGGCTGCCTTCACCTCATCCTTGGTATAGGGAGCGCACATGAGCTCATTCATCTCCATTGACACCTTAACCAAAACTGTATCTAGCACCATATCCATATTATGAGTACCTTCAGATGTGTACAAAGATGTATAAAAATCTTGTACCATGGCCTTTAGCTCAAGGGGATCAACAGATATTACCCCAAGAGAATCCTGCAACGCTTTTATCATGTTCTTCTTCCTCCTTATACTTGCTCTTAAGTGAAAGAAGTTTGTGTTCTTGTCACCAGACGTTAGCCACTGAATTCTGGACCTTTGCCTCCACATCAATACCTCACAGTGATAAAGTTCAACCAGCTTCTCATTTATCTTGAGCTCAACATGGGTTGGAGCCATGCGATTTGGGTCTGAATGAAGTTTCTCAAGTTCCTTTTTCAGGTCCTTGATCTCCTTGCGAACATAGCCAAATGTGTTTCTGTCCCAGCACCCTAAGTCACTCGATATCGCATGTAATTTTTCCTTGAGTTGTTCCACATTTGTGCACAAACCCTTTTCTGACCATGCTGTGTTAATAGTTTCTCCCCATTCCGAGTGGCCCTCCCACATGACCTCATATCGGAAAGTTCGAGGTGGCCGGGCCACCCTCTCCTCTCTGTTTAAATTCAGTAATGTTGGGCAATGGTCAGAGGTGGTTGATGTCAAGTGTGCAAGATCTGCCAGAGGAAACAAAGTGCGCTAGTCGGTCGTAACCAGTGCCCGATCCAGGCGAACCCGGGTGTACGTACCTCCCCTCACTTTCTTCTCGAAAGTCCACGGCCGCCCAGAGAAGCCAATGTCCATTAAGCTGCACACGTCGACGACATCTTGAAAAGCTTGAATTTGTGCGTTGCTTCTCTGTCTAATCCCGTCATGCTCATCGGGCCGCAAAACCTCATTGAAATCTCCTAGACACAGCCACGGGAGATTATTAAGCATGCTCAAATTCTTGAGCGTATCCCAAGTTTGTGATCTAAGATGTGTTTGAGCCTCTCCATACACTACGGTTAATCTCCACAGATCCAAACCTGGTTCAGTCATAGAGCAATCAATATGATACCCCGAGTAACCTAGAATCTCAAGATTTATTTTCATTGTTCCAAAAAACACCAATGCCACCACTTCTACCTTGACTATCAATAGCATATCCATTATCATCGCCGAACGATCCAGCTAAAGCTTCTACCCTAGTTCTATCTATCTGAGTTTCAATGATACACATAAGGGTAGGGGCAAACTTATTTGCAAATTCACGAATTTCTCGAACCGTCGCGGCTTTGCCCAAACCGTGACAATTCCAACATAATGCACTCATTGGGCCCGGCGGCGCTCCTCGAAGGAGCCTCCCAATGTCTTCACTGCTGAACTCTGTCCATCTGTGCCATCATCTTCCTTCCTGGTCCTCTTTGGCTCTCTCTTTGGCGGAGGACTCACCATAACAACTCCTGCTGGAACAATAGCTAGCGGGTTAACCATATTTTCTAAAGATACCAGGTTGGGAACGGAGGCCATAGAGCTAGGTAAAATAGGCTCTCCCAATGGATCAGAAGAGCGTTTCCTGCTCTCATCCACTTCCTTCATGACTGCATCCTCATCAGCATCTACCTGCAGTTCAGAATCTGCGTCGCTGGGTTGACCATATTCAGCTCTTCCACCCCCAGCACGTCCACCCCTGCGGCCTCCGCGGCGTCCTCTTCCTCGACCCGCCCTCTGGGCCTGCTCCAACTCGCATGTTCCATTCAGCTCTGAGATTCTTATAGTACAACACCGACGAGGGGTGGATCCCGTTGCCGTGCCCCTTGTAGACATGCCCCAGACGGCCACACACCGCACACCAGTCCGCTAGGCGTTCCTATCTCACACGGTATATCTGAGGCTTGCCATCACGAATCATAGAGACCGCATTCTTCAGAGGCTTATTGACGTTGATCTTTACCCATACACGAAAGAAGTTTCCAGCAAAGTCTTGAGTCATCGTCTCAATGAACAAAACTTCCTCGACTTTTGCAGCTAATGGCCCAACCAGATGTGCATATAAATCAGGTACATCATGGATCTGTATCCATATATCAATGGTGTCTAGCTTCACCTTGGTTGGCTTGGTGATGCTGTCATAAGGCGTGATGACGACGGTGTTCCCCCTGAAGTTCCATGGTCCTTCTTGCATCACGCGTTCCCAGTCACCCATGCAAAAGAACTGCAAAGTATAGAGATTATCCTCCAGCGGACAAAACTTGACATCGCGAGCCAGATCCCATGCAGCCCGCATGTTCCTGAAGAACCAATATTGACTGTATGACTTGTCTATGTGAACTCTGGCCACCGCCATCCACCTAGCTGCCTCCGGTGGTGCGTCCTTCTCATCAAAAATGACATCGTCAAGGTCTTCCTCGCGGAGTCCCAACTCAGCAATCATCTTCTCCACTTCTGATGCGGAGCTGGACCCTGAAGCCTCGTTGGTCCTTGATCCCATCGTCGCAAAACTCGAACCCTAGCCCGTGAAAAAAATCGATCGGGCCTTGAGAGCGAACCCTAGCTCCCCGTTCCTACAAGGGAGATAAAACTAGGCCGTGAAGTGATGCTGGATCACCCTGTGATCGACTCGGATCCGCCCTGCAGGAGCGATCGGAGGAGGGAAGGTGAATACTCGACGGCAGCATGCGATCGCCACCGAGAGAAGGAAACCCAAACGAGAGGGGAAACTAGCGAAATTCGCTCATGGCTTGGACCTGGTGCGGCAATGCAAGTGGGCCGGCCTGATAGGGGAGAGAAAAAGGGGGAGCTGGGCCTCGGTGGCTTCGGCCGAAAACAAACAATTTTTTAATAGACAGAAGAAAACTAAAATACAGAGAAATAAATAAAATTGTATATAGACATATTGTATATCAAAAAATTCAGAAAAAGATTTCCTAAAACATGGACTATTTTTCATGTTCAAATAAAATATAAAACAATTCAAACAAAGGAAACAATGCTATTGTTGCATTAAAACCCAATAAAAATCATTTTTTAAATACCAAAATGATTTCAAAATTATTTTCTCCTAATTTTCCATTGAAGGGAATCATTTTACCCTTATTTCCATGTATTTCTTTTAGGAGAAAAATAATTTGATTAAAAGGCAAATAACTCCTAAATGAAAGTTGTTTTCGAAATACCTTCAAAGGGCTTTCAATTTGATTCTTTTAAACTTCCAACTCATAATTCATATAATTTGAAGAAGTCATTTTATCTTCTCTCATGAAAATCATTGAGTTGCATAAAGTTTCAAATTTGAACTATTTTCAGATGGAATTCAAATCTTTTCAAAACCCTTTTCATTTCAAATGGAAGATGTCATATCATCTTCACTCTAGGGTTTTGTGATGAAATGAATTTGAATTCATGGACATCGAATTGCAAAGATGAAAGTTTTGGGAAAGTCCTTTTATTCCCTCTCATTCAACTTTCAAAAAGTTTCAAATTCCACCCATTTCACACAATCAATCACACAAACAAACAATCAAAACTATTTATTTATTATAACATTCCAAAATTTAGAATTTTGGGATGTTACAAACCTACCACACTTAAAATGAATCTCGTCCTCGAGATTCGAAGAGGCCGGAAAGAAAAGGTTAGAGTTTGGGCGTCTTCCAACAAATCCATTGTCCGGAGAGGTCTGGGGTGCTACCACCCTTAGAAGCATGGTTACCGTTTTATCAAAACTCATGTACTCTCTCTTGAGGCTGGCATTGTCGGCCTTCTCACATCTTCGGGATAACTACTACAATGGGGCTCTTCTGTTAGGGGCATAACCTTTTCCTCAACATCTTGTGTCCTTTTATCATTGTAAGGTTCTTCCGAGACTAGGTCTTCTTAGCTGACAGGTTTGTCGCCGATACTAAACAACTATCGATAATCTCATGGTGGCCAACAATTAATGGTGTCTCCTGCAGGTAATGGGTCTGGGCTGAATCTCACCGTATATCCTATGGTTGGCAATGGTTGCCTGTACATGGACCAACCATCCTACCATTCTAATGTTTGAACAAGGTTTTGACATCATCGTGTCTCTACTATGGGTAAGTCACTCAGATTCACCATTCCAAATAGCAAGAGTGAATGATATGAGTAAGTCGGTATGGTGATCAATCCATTCCGCACCCAGATCATTACCCTGTATAAGGTTTAGCGAATCTCGTAGTTCTAACACTCGGGCATTCTCACAAGCATTGCAGAATTTCTCTTGTCCTCAAACTGGGTTTGAGTAAATCCAAGGGTTCTGCAAGCTGAACCAAACATCTATCGTTTCTTCCCAACACTCAGGTTTTCGTATCCTCCCAAGAAACGCCTGCTGATCAAATCATAGTTTCTTCCCAAAATTTCTTCTTCCATTGGGTACTTGATCCTTATTAATTCCTTGGCCTGTGGTTTATGGCCCACTTTAATACTTGTACAACTTTAACTCATCCTTGGAGTTACTATCATTCCATATTCCGACATTACACCTCCTTTAAGTCCAATACTACTTCATTCCTTCATATCCACCATATCAAAAACAAAACCCCAACTCATTTTGTCCAAACTCCACTCTGTGAATATCATTATCCTTTCTATGGGACAAGCGTCCTCACAGGGTACTACCACCCTTGAAATGCACAAATTCTCCCATAGACCATATTTTTCTCATATCCTCAAAAATGGTCAAAACTCTTTGTTCATGGAGTAACAACTCAAAAAATTCAACATATGAAATCATGACACATTAAATTTATTGATTTCATGAATTCATTACAATCCTTGAGCACCCATTACATAAATTCAACTCCATATCCTTATGAAAATAAATGCTTCCTACTACACTTATTACCAATATTAAAATTCAACTACCTAGTTCCAGTTTTCATCTTGTCGGGACATTTAGTAGCATAATACCCTACTTCCCTGCAACGAAAACAAATAACTTCCGATAAGTCTTTGGGCTTCTTGTGGATGTTGTCTGCTCTGTGGGTTCTTAGATTCGTCTCTAGACATTTATCAGCATAATGACCTAAATCCTTGCACCTGTAACAAGTGATATGACTCAGGTCCTTCACTACAGAAATTGGGTTGTTCAGGGGATGCCTTCGTTTTTTCTTCCTGGATTTCTTCGTAATGATCATGCTTCTATTTCCCGAGGGTTAAACTTCACTTCCGCCGTCGGGAAGTCTCTAAGATACTCTTTTCTTTCCTTTGTGCAATACTGAGAATAGTGTCCTTCTTCTCCACATGAATAGCAAGCGTTGGAGTAGAATCTGATTAGGCCTTCCCCGTCGGGGTCTTCAACATCTTCCTTCATCACAGGTTCTTCTAAAGCTTCCCTGAGGACTTCTTTCGACTGCTTGGTAATTTCTTCTACGTTGGAGTAAAAGTGACACTGAGCAGGGTAGTGCGTATTTCCTTCATATAGGAAACAAGTAACCTGCCTAGTCGGGCATTCTTCCTCTAGGTGATTTTCCTCACAATAAGGGCATCCATTCTTGTGTTCTTCATGGGTGTGTCCTATTTCTCCACAAATCTTGCAGCCACACGGTTTCTTCTTCGGGTTACATGGCTTCTGGATAAAGCAAGACTTTAATAGAATGGTCTTGAACTCATACCAAGCATTTGCTCCATTCCATCCTTGTATAACTTGATGTATCTCTCGCCGTTTTGCAGCACCTGGTGTGATCCGTCGTAGGGTGTATGGAACCATACAATCTCCTTCAATACAGTGCTCCTTCATGCGATCTTACATGTTTCGTTGTTTGACATGAGAAAAATATCTAGGACTCCGGGAGAAGGGAAGGGGAGCGTATTTCTCTCTTGCGCTGGGAAAGGGAAAAGTAAATATGCGGGCGTGCTAGTGTACCGTAGTACACAAAAAAAGGATGCGAGAAACAAGTATTCCATTAATCTCAGTGGAGAAACAAAATTACAAGATCCCATAAACAAAAAGGCGCTCCGTGGCCTACTAGCGCGGCCAGCCTGACTGTGGCGATTGCGATCTCCTGGTTCCCGGGGCCTCGGAAGGCTCCCGGTTAATTACTCCCGCTGGTTGCTCCGCGTGATACCTCCGATTAAGCTGTGTGGTCGTCTTCGTCGTCACATTCTCCATGCATGATGATGATGATGTGTGTGGGCGGCGGCAAAGCCCGTGTCCTCATCGGTACACGCGCCGCATGTAGCGTGGCCTTAGCGTTGGCCGCGCCTGCCCTCACCGTTGTGCCTCGTCTGTCTTGACGTCGTTGGGGTAGTTGATGTTGGGGTAGCATGGGTCGCGCTCGTCTTAGGCTTCTCAACGACCAGTCATTTGATCCGGGTATGCAAGAGGCTACTCCTTGCGGGAGTAACGGCTTAGGGAGACCGGCGTCAGTGTAAAAACTGGCGCACGCTCACATTGGCGTGGCCGGGGTGGTTGGTACCTCGTCTCGGCTAGATGCCAAGTATTCGGCGGTCCGCCAAGACAAAGGGGGCCGCCTCACGAGGCCATGGAAAGGCAGCGTTGTAGAGGCCACGTAGCATTGGGCTGGTGCTACGCCAAAGGGTGACCTGTACGCCGTCGACGCCGTGGACCTGTACGCCAAGGACCTGTTCACCATGGTGGGTGCACCTCTTAAAGGAGGGACCAGCCTTGTACTGCCTCACTTCAAACTCTGGTTCAGACAAAGATCTGTACGCCATGAAGGGGGAAGCGAGTCCCGGGTTGTGTCGTCAACGAGCTCTGATTCCGCCTCACCGTCTCCTCCAAGAAACGTGGTGCAAAACATGTACGCCTGTAATCTGTTCTCCATTGACCTATCCGTCGGGGACGTGCACCTCATGAAGGAGGGGCCGGTCGTGGGCCTCGTCGTGCGGGCATTGGTTCCGTCGAGGATCTGTACGCCATGAAGGGGAAGGCGAGTCTCGGGCTGCGTCATCGGCGGGCTCCGGTTTCGCCACACCGTCTCCTCCAATAGAATGGTGCAAGACTTGTACGCCTGTGTCTCCTTCGCGATGAACCTATTCATCGTGGCCCTGTGCGTCAAGGATCTGTGTGTCGTGACCTAAACTTCATGACCTGTTCACCAAAGACCTATGTACCAAGAACATGAAGGCCGATCTCGGGCTGCATCGTTGGCGAGTGCCGACCACACCTCGGCCGCAACACTCAAGAGGATGATGGGCTTGTGTATATAAGCTCCAGTAGTGTGATGGTCTTGTGTACTCCATGCATGTTGGTGCCAGAGAGGGGAAAAAGGTTAGACGACGAGTTTACCCTCTGGAAATATCAGCTTCGTCTCCATGTGGTCGTCGTCTCCGGTCGGTGCGCCTCGCCGGTGGCCTTGGGATCTTGCGTGACCCCTGGTTCTTCTGGATGCGATCTCACCTGATGTGTTCTGTGTACATGCACTGTACCTGAGTCGTGGGTGTGGATGCTAGAGGTGTTGCGTGATTGATGTGTGCGTGCGTGAGTCCTGGGTACGAGGACGGATGATGGATGTGATGCGATGCAATGGCTGGATGCGGGAGGTGTTCCCTGATGGATGGATTGCTGTATATGGCTTCGCCTCCCTCTGGACGTGCGTGAACATCTACTTCCCCTCCCTTCTCTCCGTGCTTTTTCTTCTCATGTAGCACCTGATATGAAACACATATAACACATAAAATTAGTCAGCGGGGCTTGGTCTGCTCCTGTTTCTTCATCTACTCCGATGCCTGCACGCTCGGTGTGGGCAGGCCGCCGCCATGGCCGGCATCTCGTGTGTCATCGCTGCCATCACATCTGGTGCATGGTTTTTGATCCGTCGTCTTATTGGCGCGTGTGCTCTTCTTCCGCCGCCTCCGGCTTGGTCTCCTCAGGTACAGGCGCTGCCCGCCGCCTTCTGTCGGTGTTCTGGGAATGGGGGTCCCCAGACTTGCCTGCCTGCGGCCTGCGGCGTGGCTCGAGTGGTGGCCCAGTACGGCCCATCTTCATCAGTGCAAGACTAAAGACCCTCGCGAGGGGACAAGCCTCGCGGGGCGGACGACACAATACTTCCTCAGGAACGGCCTCGCCAGGCAGGCTCGCGAGGAGGCGGAGAGATCAAGACAGGGTACCTCGCGAGGTGCTCATGACGCAATCCATGATGATCAAGACCAGGCAGGCGCCAGGCGGGCGCCGGCCTGCGCAGTGTCCTTGTTTCCTCTTTGGTGCAAAGAGGGCAAGCACAGGCGTGGAGTACCGAGGCATCAGGAAAAGGTTGCCATTTCAGTGCAACGAGACCAAGACCAGCAGAGCGGCAGGATGGAGGTCACCGTGGAGCCCAAGCCGGTGTCATCGCCAGTGCCTTTGGCAGCCGAAGACCAACTTTAGTCAGGATAACTTATACTAGATGTTCCCCTTCAAAATGGTTGTTGTTGGCGCCCTTCCCGCTCAATATTTGGGAAGAGGACCAGGGCCTCTATAAATAGATCTAGCCACCACAATAGAGAGGGGCCAACGAGAGGGAGAGAGAGGGGAACCAGAGAGAGAGAGGCGACCGAACTCACCCTAGCAGTTCATCACACCAGCACAAGAACACCTCTCGCAAGGCTGTTCTTCCCTTGTACTGTTCATCATCAGCCCCTGAGGCAATCCACCACACCACACACTGGAGTAGGGTATTACACCACAACGGTGGCCCGAACCAGTATAAATCTTGTGTTCCTTGTGTTGTTCATCGTTTAGCCTAGATTCCAGCGAGACGATCGGACGTGAGTCAGTAGGAGAAATATCTTCGTGCGCACCCTAGAGTTTGAACCTTAAGGGTCTGCCGGAACCCAACATACGACATTTGGCGCGCCAGGTAGGGGTGCGCCGGAATCTTCCTTCTTCCGTCCCGCGTTCCGCCACTTCACCGCCTCCATGTCCGGCGACCCAACGACCAACTCTGACCAATGGGCGGCATGGCCCGCCCATGCCGTGCCGCCTGCCCAAGGTGACCTCAACCTCGCACCTCAGGCAGCCCGCGCCTCGCAGAGCGCTGTGGGGCGCGGGCGACGCGGTCAGGCGTCGCCTGCCCTCACTGTGCCGCAGGTGCGATCGGCAGCAAGGGCCTCAAGCCATGTTGCGTCCACGGCACCGCACACCCGACGGGAGCAGGAGAACATGAAGGCCGCGCTCATGGTGGCGCGAGAACTGCTGCGGTGCAGACTGCAAGAAAGCAGCCACGACATGCTGCTAGAGCGCGTCGCCGGGCTCCTGGATGCCGCTGCGTCAGGGGCTCCCCCGTTCTGCGTCCAGCTTCCACCCCAGGCCCCGGGCGGATCACAAGGCGGACCAATCTGTGCCCACGCGCCCCCGGGCGCACGTCGAGGCTTCATCAACACCGGCCTGGCCATCAGCGTCGGGCAGCAAGCTGCGCCGGCACCGCCCCTGGTAAGTGAGGGCATGCGCATCGCTGCCTATGGTCCTAACGGGCCGCCGCCCTACCGTCCCCTAGATGGAGCTTCGAGTCGAACTACATAGCACGCGGAGCACTATGGCGAGGCCTTTGGGGTGGTGACCCTAGAGGCCTATGTGCCCCACATGGTGGATCAAGGGTACGCCCTGGAAGAAGACCACGGCTCATTCCTCGGGCCAGGCTGGGAGGAAGAGGCGCCAGAAGCCGAGCTCTTTCAGGAGCCTCATGGAAGCCTCGACAACCGTGCCGGCGGCAGCAACTACCGGGTACCTCTAATTCCTTAGGAGCAAGCTTATGCTAACCATGGGTCGCAGGAGGTTCAGGTCGCGGCAGCGGATGGCTGCCCCAATGCGGCAACCTCCCTCCCCTCGGGAGGAGGGCACTGGGGGCAGCAGGAGAGGGGCCGGGAGCCAGGCTCCTCCCCATGACATACAGAGCAAGGCATTCTTCGGAGGTAGGCCCTCTGCCGGAGAGGTGCCCCAGGGCCTGTCCCCGGCAGAGGAACCATGGTCGTCGGGGGAACCACTGGCATCCCCTTTTCCCCATCGGCGTCGTCCTGGTTTCCGGTCGCCATCGATGGTGGTCAAGGGTGGCGCAAGGCGGGGCCCTCATCTGGCGATATGAAGCAAGGCCGGTACCTGTGAAGAAGGCCCAGTGCCTGTGAAGCTTGCCGCCCGTGACACTCTCACGTAATAATGAGTTGGGGCTGTACATGCCCCGGAGTCTCCGGAGAGCCGGCCTTGGGCCTCGGGGGCTACCTCCCACGCCCAGTGGCAGCACTTAGCTCCACGCTGGTGAGAAGACATCGAAGACTAGACTAGGTGCCGGACGCGGCCTTTTTCTTTTTGCTTCCTTTCGTGCGAGCAGACTTTCTCATTTCAAATCTGAGTTGAAGTCGGATTTCTGTTTGCGTATGCGGGAGGGGTGTTGTGTCTTATTCGTGTGATTTCTTGTGCTCCGATTTCTGTTCAAATTGGAATTCACACAGGTGCCTCCCTCTCGCGAGTGGGGCAGGGCCCAGCATGTGCACCCGCCGTCCCGCAGTCGGCGCTCGCCCCAGCCAGGCTCTCGCCGCATGGTCAAACGGGACCCTCATGAGGCCCTTGGATGGACACTGCAAGCCTACACGAGGCTCGCCAAGACAAAGGTAAAACCACGACAACCTACTCACCGCGAAAATCATGGCATCATGTAGGAACCCGTCCGGCGCCGATCTCAACAACAATAGGCATCAATCTTTTTACATGAGGGGCCTCCCCTCCCAAAACGCTCTCACAACTTTTAGGGCCACGTCCAAGTCTCTTCCTGCGCAGGACAAACAACAGGGGGAAGCGCGGGATCAGTCGGACATGTCGCTCACAGCATCCCCCAGGGCGTCCTCAGAGGCGTCGCTGGCGCCGCCGTCGTCGCCGCCGGCCTCCCCATCACCGTTATCGGCACCATCTTCACCACCATTCACCACGTCGCCTTCGTCAGCAGCAACGATTACCCCGTCGTCATCAGAAGTGAAGGCCCGGACGAGTGCATCTACATTGTCCTCCACCCACTGTGCTAGGTCGCCTCGGACGGCCTCAGGCACCGGGGCGATGGCAACATCGAAATCAAAGAGGGGGTCGGTGTTCTGGAGATAGCTGAAGATGCGGGAGAATGCCCGCATGAGCAGGCCACGGCTCCATTCCTCCACCAGCTGACGAGACCTCTGAGAGCGGTTCTCTAGATGCGTCACCACGTCAGTGAAGAACCGAAGATTGCCGGCATAGTTGGTCACATGCGGCTCCTCAGCGACTGCTTCGCAGATGTTGCTCAAGGCCGTGTTGGCCCTTTCCCTGAGCGTTCGAAGCATGGGGCCGTGCATGTGTTCCAATGTCTGCCGCTGGCGGATCTCGTCCGCATTCCGCCGCGCAACAGCCTCGGCATCATCAACCCGCCATTGGAGAAGAAGCAGCTCGGCGCGGGAGGAGGCCAGCTCAGCCTGCGCCGAGCTTAGTGCGACGGCGGTGGCCTCAACCCGCTGCGTGGCTTCAGTCAGCCTGGTCCTGAGACAACAGTCCTGCCCGCGGCTTCAGCCTTGATCAGCTCCAGCCGCTCTTCATACCCGCGCTCAAGGCCGGCACGGGCCTCCGCCACGCTACGGTCGATCTCCTCCTGGACCCAGGCCTCCCGTGCACCGATGTCGTCCTCCGCTTGGGTGACCTGGCGCTCCCTCGTCTCCAACTGCTCTAGATCGAGGTTGCGCTCGGCAGCCTCCAACGCCAGCGCTTCCTCGCACCTCCGGAGCTCCTCCTCCTCAGCAGGCGCCCCTTTCAGCGACGCAAGGGCGGCTCGGCGCAACTCCGCCTGTTGCTCCAGGGAGTTGCACCAATCTCGGAGCTCCCACGTGCGCTCTTCTGCAGCTTCACGTCGACGATCTGCTTCCTGGGCCTCCTCAATGGCTCGGGCACAGGCCTCCCGAGAGGCCACCAGAGATGCCTCGGCCTTGGCATTGTCGAGATCGCGCTGATGGCCCGCGAGACCGACTGCCGCCTTCAGCTTGCGCTGCTCCTCGACCAGCCGCAGGCCTTCAGCTTCAAGGCGCGCGTCCTCGGCTGCAAGCTCTGCACCAAGTTGGCTCACTGCACCGGCCGCCCGCTGGAGGAACTCTTGGCCGATAGCACTGCGCTCCCGTGCGCTCTTGAGCACGTCGTCAATGTCATCCTCCTCCATCGATGCTGGTGGAGGGCCCTGGAGTGGCTCGCCCCCTCTTGGCAGGGGGCTGGGGGCTGGTGCCCCTGCGCTTGTCGGGCGGGCCCCGCAAGGGACCTGGCTAGGCATCAATCCACCTCCCGATGAGGACCCGAAGATCAACTTCAGCCACTCACCGCCTATGATTAGTGGAGGAGCTCGGGGCAAGTTGGTTGTGCCCAAGGAGAGCTCACGAGGGAAGAGCGGCGTGCCGACAGGTTCAGGGCGCGCCGCAGGCTGGCCTGCCTCTCCACCCGAGCTTGCACCAAGGGCGGCACGCAGACTCGGGAAAATCAAGGTCGGTGATGGAGGAGAAGCCTGTGGAAGCGGCTCCTCGGTTGGCTCTGCAAGCTCGTCAGGAGGGATCCTGAAGGGCCACAGTGAGCAAAGGGAGCAGCAAGCAAGGAACTACAAGAAGGAGGGACTTACTCATCCATGGCGAAGTACTTCCTGTGCTTCAATGGGCGGAATGGGCGATGTTCACCACCTGAAGCCTCCTTCCTCTTGCGGAGAGCCTCGAAATCTATGCGGAGCCGGCCCAAGCTCGCGGCATGAGGGCCGGCACGCGGCATAGGAGCCGAGGCATCAAGACGGCCTACATCAGGGGCAGCAGCCTGAGAGGAGCGGTCAGGTGCCACCTCGTGGTGGCCTGCCGGGGCCTCGAGGGCTTCAGCATCGGGAGCCGCAAGCCGCGCCCTCTCATTAGCCACCACCTCGAGAGGGGCTCTGTAAGCTCCGGAGGATGACACCTCAGGAGCCCCGTGCGACATCAGCACCTCGACATCAGGCCCCCCAGGTCCTGCCAATGCTTGCCTCCCAGCATCGACTCCTGAGGCAAGGTCGGCGCGGGCGACTGGGGGAAGGTCTACAGCAACCGGGTTCTCGCGGGGCCCCGCGAGGCCAGCCGGGCGTAGCCCCCATTCGTCGAAGCGGGGCATCTGCCTCACGAACTCGACCCTGTTTCTGCAAAGGTACAACAGGGCGCCTCCATGACCATTGCTGCCAGGAGAGGGGTCGCCAGTTAGGACCTGCAGCACCTTCTTCAGCATCTCAGGCGCGAGATCCCCTTCCTGGAGCCTCATACGGTCCTGACGACCGGTGTAAGCCCACATTGGGCGGGAATGTCGCTGATGAGGAGCGATGCGGCGCCGGAGGAACTGCTTCACCACCTTGGGCGCCGTCACTTCGAGCTTCCTCAGCCTCTCGAAGCAATGCCAGGTGAAAGCGAGCTGAGGGCTCGTAAGTTCCTCGTGACCCCAACCAGGATTGGGAATAGCAGGCAGCGTCGGGTGCGCAAGCAGGGGGCTGGGCACCCCAATGTCCACATACAGCCACCGCTCCCAGAACCCGTTCGCAAAAGGTTGGAGGCCAAAGTCGACACCCGAGGCGGCCATCTCCGGCACGGCCTGGAAGCTCACGCATCCCGAACACCGGGAAGGGTTGGACAAGCGCAGAGAGAAGAAGTGGCGCAGAAGGGCAACGGAAGGAGGAATCCCCACCATGGCCTCGCAGACGAAGGCGAAGACAGCAAGCAGAGTAATGGATTGGGGGTCAAGATGCATCATGTGGATTTGGTAATGGGAGAGCACTGCATTGAAGAAAGCAGAAAAGGGGGGAACCAGGTCCGCCCACAGGGCGTTGACAAAGAATCGGACCTCCATGATGATCCTGTTGAAGGAGGCATGGGACGCGGGCTAGACCGTCGTCTTCCCGCACTCGTTGAAGCTGGAGGCGAGCGCGGATTAGACTTTCTCCAGGGCTTCCAGATTGAGTATGAGTGACTTGTCGACGACGGGAGCAGCCACCGGAGGCGCGCTGGGCAAAGACGCAGGTTTCTTCCCCTTGTCTTTTTTCGTTAGCGCCATGGCAGTGGAAAGGGGAAGAACTCAAGATGGATTGGAGGCGAAAGCAGAGGCTCGAGGAGGAAAAGGGAACAAGAAGCACGCAGGCGGCAAAGGGAGGATAACTGTGTACAAGACTCGTGGCCGCCTAGCCAGGCGCATAATGAGGGAGCGTGGGGAAGCGGAGGCGTCCACGTCCAATCAACCGCCACGCGGCGCCCAAGGCCGCAGGCTGATGGGGTCCGTGGCGCTCCGCACTTGCCCCTTCGCTTCTTCGCCAAGCCAAGTCCAAGCGCGCCTTGGGCCCAGGGGCTACTGTCGGCTTTCTGGGAACGGGGGTCCCCAGACTTGCCTGCCTACGGCCTGCGATGTGGCTCGAGTGGTGGCCGAGTATGGCCCATCTTCATCAGCGCAAGACTCAAGACCCTCGCGGGGCGGATGACACAAGAATTCCTCAGGAACGGCCTCGCCAGGCGGGCTCGTGAGGAGGCGGAGAGATCAAGGCAGGGTACCTCGCGAGGTGCTCGTGACGCAAGCCATGACGATCGAGACCAGGCGGGTGCCAGGCAGGCGCCGGCCTGTGCAGTGTCCTTGTTTCCTCTTTGGTGCAAAGGGGGCAAGCACAGGCGTGGAGTACCGAGGCATCAGGCAAAGGTTGCCATTTCAGTGCAACGAGACCAAGACCAGCAAAGCGACAGGATGGAGGTCACCATGGAGCCCAAGATGGCGTCATCGCCAGTGCCTTTGGCAGCCGAAGACCAACTTTAGTCAGGATAACTTGTACTAGATGTTCCCCTTCAAAATGACCTTTGTTGGTGCCCTTCCCGCTCAATATTTGGGAAGAGGACCAGGGCCTCTATAAATAGAGCTAGCCACCACATTAGAGAGGGGCCAACGAGAGGGAGAGAGAGGGGAACCAGAGAGAGAGAGGCGATCAAACTCACCCTAGCAGTTCATCGCACCAGCACAAGAACACCTCTCGCGAGGCTATTCTTCCCTTGTACTGTTCATCATCAGCCCCTGAGGCAATCCACCACACGACACACTTGAGTAGGGTATTACACTACAACGGTGGCCCGAACCAGTATAAATCGTGTGTTCCTTGTGTTGTTCATCCTTTAGCCTAGATTCCAGCGAGACGATTGGACGTGAGTCAGTAGTGGAAAGATCTTCGTGCGCACCCCAGAGTTTGAACCTTAAGGGTTTGCCGGAACTCAACATCCGACACCTTCAGGCGCGTGCTGCTTGCAACCGGCGCGTAGCGGCCACCATGTTCAGGTCCTCCTGAGGGTGCCTCTCTAGCCGTGCCTCTCCCCCTGGGTTCCGCCTGATGGATGGATGTATGCCACCATCTTCAAGTCTTCTCGAGGGTGCCTCCTTGGGTTCCTGCCTGATGGATGGATGTATGCCACCGTCTTCAAGTCCTCTCAAGGGTGCCTCCTTGGGTTCCTGCCTGCTACCCGGACGAGGCACAAAGGAGGAGCTGCTGCAAACTTCCCTGCCTAGGTGCTGCTCCTGGACCCTTGTACGCGTATGTGTTTCCTCGCCTGATACATGAGAGATAGATTAATGTATTTATTGTTAGTTAACTTGAGAGATGGTACTCCATGTTGTATCTTGACACAAGCTATCCGCTTGCCGCTGTCGTCCTCCTTATCAGCGGCGCAGCCGGCGGGATAGGCAAGGGTGCGTGTGTGTGCGCGAGGGCGTCGGTGCCGGCCACGGCCTCGAGTCTTGATGTGTGTTGCCTCCACAGTTGCGAGCGCGTCACTTGCCGTGGTTGCCCTTCGGCCCCTCAAAGCTTATCTGCATCTGCATGTCGACATTGCCGCCATCGGGCGCGTCTTCTCTTCATGCGTCCGTCCCGATCTTGTCGATGTTGCCGCGAGGGCGCATCTCCTCTTCGTCTTCTGTCCATTGGCCTCTCTCATCTCCTTCCTTCTTTCTCCGCGTCGGTTCCCTCAACTGGGCTCCTCCTCACCGCCGCATCGGCATGCTCGAACTGCATGAGCGGGCGGCAAACGGCCGCCGGAGCATACGCATGCATGAACCGCACATGCTTGCGTGCTTCCTCCGATCTTCTACGTAGACCATCTGCAACAACACATATTGACTATACCTTACCTTGTTCTTCTCCCCGACGCATGTATTGCCATCGCCGGCGCCCGGTTCGGCGTGCACGATGTCGTCATCGTGTTGTCACCTCCTGGGTGCGTGTCTCCTGGCACACGGTAGCCGCCGGACCGGGCCAGACATACGTGTTGCCTGGCGAGTCCACCGTCGTCGGCTCGTCTTCCTGATCTGCTCGACACTGTCGATACGGTAGCATCTCCTCCTTCCGGCTTCCGGCTCCTATGCACGTCGACGCTGCCGCCATCGGGCACGTCTCCTCGATGCTGCCGCCGTGGGTGCGTCTCTCCGATGCATGCTTTATTATCCGGTTGACAAGCTTCACAATCTACAGTCTGCATGGTGGAGAAGATAAAAAGAATGATATAAAGGGATTAAGTAATATGCATGGTTCCTGCATGGATTTGGCCTTGATGAAAGTCTTGACGTTGCTGCCACCAAGCGCCTCATCGACGCCATGGAGATGGCATCGGGGCTTCTTTTCTGGACGCCGTCTCGTCGGCGCGTCGTCGACCGTCGCCAGGGCACAGCGTCATCCGCAGCCGCCTTGGTGCAACAACACCATGTGCCAGGGCCTTTTCTAGGGTGTGTTTGGTTCCAGTTTGGAACAGTAGTCGCATTGCATAGCCTTCTCAACCCAGCCCAGTTGAGGAAAAATAGGCCCTAATATGCCATACGCAACTTGTTTGGTTGCCTGTATCCCTAGTCTCTGCATTAGGTAATACCCAAGTGCACTTTGTTTGGTTGGCTGCATTGGCCCTAGCGGCACATGAACACGGCATTTGGTTGCATACAACGTACATGTTGTGCTTACCGTGTACCCTAATTGATGAGCTTACCCACAATGATCACAACTAGCACACCAATGCCACAACACATCAATGGTGATGAACTGGGCGAAGATGATGAAGTTCTTCAGCTTCAGGCCGAACTGACGATCCACCTTAGCAGCTTCCACTTTGACAGCTCCAACCTTGGCACTGTCGACACTGCTGCCTCCGTGCTTTCGCACCCAGGCGGAGTAAGCTTGTTCTGCTGCCTGCCTAGTCTTGAACCCTCTATAGTTGCAGTTGCTATACGATGCCACTTGTGCATTGGCTTCTTGCCATGAACTATAAACCCCTGGAACCTCATCGATGAACACGACATACCACTTGCCCTAGTAATGCACAAGAGGAAGAGTTGAAGCAGCAAATCAATGGAGCACAAGTAGCAAGCAAAGTAGCACACAAACAACAATGGAGCAAAAGAGAAGTAAAGCATGCATGATCATACGACATAGCAAGTTCAACCTAGCACTACCTTGGTGTTAACCTACCACCACATCTAAAAGAGGGTGTCGTCCTACCACCACATCCAAAAGAGGGTGTCGTCCTACCACCTCAAGTTCACCATCAGCGCGAGGGGTTAGTATATACCACCTTTCCAAAATATACAGACCATCAAACAGTTTTTGAGCCCTAGCTACACAAAATGTACGTTGTCATCGTCATCGCCGTCGTCGTTGCCACCGCCATCGCCGTCGCGGATCATGCACGCTCACAGGCAGCACTACTCTAGTAGTAGTGCTTGCCCAGCCAGCTCCTGAGCCACACCACCCTATGAGCATCGGCCATGGAAACAAACCCAACACCCTGGGCCTTGTTGTCAAGCAGGTGGCTGAGAGCTGCCATGAGAGCCTCATCGCTGAATCCACCCTGGGTCATGATAGCGCCATACAGGTCAGGGTGGACGTCGAGGGGCTTGCACTTCCCGATGGCTGTTGCCACCCCCTTCACTGCCTCAGTCATGCTGCAAAAGTCATTGATCTCCTCCTCCATCAGACCTCCTCTCTTCCTCTTCCTATCATGGTTGGGGTCAAATGGCTTGTCGAAGGGCTTCGCAGGGGGCTTGTTAGGGCCATCAAGGAACTTAACATCCAGTGTCCCAGGGAAGTCTGGCATGGAAGAACCAAGAAGCTCACCCAAGCCCATGGCATGCTTCCCAGTTGCCATCCTGAAGGAGAAGATGTGCTGCATCTGGTTGTAGTTCTGGATGGGTGTGTTGAGGAACTCAGCATCCCTTGGGTGGTCGCTACGTCTTGAGCTTGCGTTGGTTTTCCTTGAAGAGGAAAGGGTGATGCCGCAGAGTAGCGTAAGTATTTCCCTCACTTTTTGAGAATCAAGGTATAAATCCAGTAGGAGGCTCCTCAAAAGTCCCACGCACCTACACAAACAAACAAAGAACTCGCAAACAACGCAATAAAGGGGTTGTCAATCCCTTCACGGTCACTTGCGAAAGTGAGATCTGATAGAGATAGTATGATAAGATAAATATATTTTTGGTATTTTATAATATAGATGCAAAAAGTAAAGATGCAAGTAAAAGTAGATCGAAAGCTTATATGATAAAAGATAGACCCGGGGGCCATAGGTTTCACTAGTGGCTTCTCTCAAGATAGCATAAGTATTACGGTGGGTGAACAAATTACTGTCGAGCAATTGATAGAAAAGCGAATAATTATGATATTATCTAGGCATGATCATGTATATAGGCATCACGTCCGTGACAAGTAGACCGACTCCTGCCTGCATCTACTACTATTACTCCGCACATCGACCGACTCCTGCCTGCATCTACTACTATTACTCCGCACATCGACCGACTCCTGCCTGCATCTAGAGTATTAAGTTCATAAAGAACAGAGTAACGCATTAAGAAAGATGACATGATGTAGAGGGATAAACTCAAGCAATATGATATAAACCCCATCTTTTTATCCTCGATGGCAACAATACAATACGTGCCTTGTTGCCCCTGCTGTCACTGGGAAAGGACACCACAAGATTGAACCCAAAGCTAAGCACTTCTCCAATGGCAGGAAAGATCAATCTAGTAGGCCAAACCAAACTGATAATTCGAAGAGACTTGCAAAGATAACTCAATCATACATAAAAGAATTCAGAGAAGATTCAAATATTTCTCATAGATAAACTTGATCATAAACCCACAATTCATCAGATCTCGACAAACACACCGCAAAAAGAGTTTACATCGAATAGATCTCCACAAGAGAGGGGAGAACATTGTATTGAGATCCAAAAAGAGAGAAGAAGCCATCTAGCTAATAACTATGGACCTGAAGGTCTGTGGTAAACTACTCACAACTGATCGGAGGGGCTATGGTGTTGATGTAGAAGCCCTCCATGGTCGATTCCCCCTCCGGCGGAGCACCGACGAAGGCTCCTAGATGGGATCTCGCGGATATAGAAGGTTACGGCACTGGAAATTGTTTTTCGTTGGCTCCCTGGATGTTTTCGGGGTACGTAGGTATATATAGTAGGAAGGAGTACGTTGGTGGCCGCCTGTGGGGCCCAGGAGACAGTGGCGCGCCCAAGAGGGGTGGGCGCGCCCTCCTATCTCTTGGAGGCCTCGTTTGCTTCTTGACTTGCACTCCAAGTTCTCCAGATCACGTTCGGTCCAAAAATCACACTCCCGAAGGTTTCATTCCGTTTGGACTCCGTTTGATATTCCTTTTCTTCGAAATACTGAACTAGGCAAAAAAACAACAATATGGCTGGGCCTCCAGTTAGTAGGTTAGTCCCAAAAATGATATAAATGTGTAAAATAAAGCCCATAAGCATCCAAAAGGGGTAATATAATAGCATGGAACAATAAAAATTATGGATACGTTGGAGACGTATCAAGCATCCCCAAGCTTAATTCCTGCTCGTCCTCGAGTAGGTAAATGATAAAAATAGAATTTTTGATGTGGAATGCTACCTAGCATAATTCTCAATGTAATTTTCTTTATTGTGGCATGAATGTTCAGATCCAAATGATTCAAAATAAAAGTTCATATTGATAAAAGAAATAGTAATACTTCAAGCATACTAATCAAAGCAATCATGTCTTCTCAAAATAACATGGCTAAAGAAAGTTCATCCCTACAAAATCATATAGTTAGGCTATGCTTCATTTTCGTCACACAAAGATGTTCCCAAATTCTACACCCCCGATGACAAGCCAAGCAATTGTTTCATACTTAAATAATCTCAAACATTTTCAACCTTCACGCAATACATGAGCGTGAGCCATGGATATAGCACTATGGGTGGAATAGAATATGATGATGGGGATTGTGTGGAGAAGACAGAAAATGAGAAAGTCTCACATTGACGAGGATAATCAACGGGCTATGGAGATGCCCATCAATTGATGTCAACATGATGAGTAGGGATTGCCATGCAACAGATGCACTAAAGCTATAAATGAATGCTCAACAAAAGAAAACTAGTGGGTGTGCATCCAACTTGCTTTCTCACGAAGACCTAGGGCATTTGAGGAAGCCCATCGTAGGAATATACAAGCCAAGTTCTATACTGAAAAATTCCCACTAGTGTATGAAAATGACAACCTATGAGACTCACTACATGAAGAACATGGTGCTACTTTGAAGCACAAAATATGAGACTCACTACATGAAGAACAAGGTGCTACTTTGAAGCACAAGTGTGGAAAAAAAGGATAGTAACGTTGCCCTTTTATTTCTTTCTTTTTTCCTTTTTCTTTCTTTTTGGGTAATGCTCTAATAATGATGATCATCACACTTTCATTGATTACAACATATGAATTACAACTCGAAACTAGAACAAGATATGACTCTACATGAATGCCTCCGGCGGTGTACCGGGATGGTGCAATGAATCAAGAGTGACATGTATGAAAAATTATGCATGGTGGCTTTGCCACAAATACGATGTCAACTACATGATCATGCAATGGCAATATGACAAAAGTAAAGTATGTCATGATGATGATGAACGGAACGGTGGAAAGTTGCATGGAAATATATCTTGGAATGGCTATGGAAATGCCATAATAGGTAGGTATGGTGGCTGTTTTGAGTAAGATATAAGGAGGTTTATGTGTGATAGAGCGTATCATATCACGGGGTTTGGATGCGCCGGCGAACTTTGCACCAACTCTCAAGGTGAGAAAGGGAAATGCACGGTACCAAAGAGGCTAGCAATGGTGGAAAGGTAAAAGTGCGTATAATCCATGGACTCAACATTAGTCAAAAGAACTCATATACTTATTGCAAAATTTTAGAAGTCATCAAAAATCGAGCACTACGCGTATGCTACTAGAGGGATAGATTGGTAGGAAAAGACCATCGCTCGTCCCCGACTGCCACTCATAAGGATGCACAAGCTAGGTACACTTCATGTTTCAAATTTGTTACACAACTTTAACCATACGTGCATGCTACGGGACTTGCTAACTTCGACACAAGCATTCTTTAAATTCATAATGACCCAACTAGCATGACTTTAATATCAGTACCTCCATATCTCAAAACAATTATCAAGTATCAAATTGATCATAGCATCCAATTCACTTCCTATGATAGTTTTTATTATACCCAACCTGGATGCCTACCATTCTAGGACCAATTTTATAACCATAGCAAATACCATGCTGTCCTAAAAGACTCTCAAAATAATATAAGTGAATCATGAGAGACTAGCAATTTCTACAAAATTAAGCCACCGCCGTGCTCTAAAAGATATAAGTGAAGCACTGGAGCAAAAACTATCAAGCTCAAAATATATAAGTGAAGCACATAGCATATTCTAATAAATTCCAATCAAGTAGGCTTCTCCCAAAAGGTGTGTACAACAAGTATGATTGTGGTAAAATAAAAAGCAAATACTAATATAATACACAACACTCCAAGCAAAACACATATCATGTGGCGAATAAAAATATAGCTCCAAGTAAAGTTACCAATGAACGAAGACGAAAGAGGGGATGCCTTCCCGGGGCATCACCAAGCTTAGGCTTTTGTCTATCGTTGAATATCTTGGGGTTCCATGGGCATCCCCAAGCTTAGGCTTTTGCCACTCCTTATTCCATAGTCCATAAAAGCTTTCCCAAAACTTGAAAACTTCACAACACAAAACTCAACAGGAAATCTTATAAGCTCCGTTATTGAAAGAAAACAAAACCACCATATAAGGTACTGTAATGAACTCATTCTTTATTTATTTTGGTGTTAAACATACTGTATTACAACTTCTCTATGGTTTATAAACTATTTTATTAGCCATAGATGCATCAAAATAAGCAAACAACACAGAAAAACAGAATCTGTCAAAAATAGAACAGTCTGTAGCAATCTGTAACTAACGCAAACGTATGTAACTCTAAAAATCCTACAAAAAGAGGAAGTCCTGGAAAATTTGTCTATTGATCATCAGAAAAAAGAATTAACGCAAAATCACGTTTCTGTGATTTAACAAAATTATATTCGTGCGTGTAAAGTTTCTGTTTTTCAGCAGAATCAAATCAACTATCATCATAGGTTATCCTATCGGTTCTACTTGGCACAAACACTAATTAAAACATAAAAACACATCTAAACAGAAGGTAGATGCAAAATTTATTACTAAACAGAAACAAAAGCAAAAAAACACAAATAAAATTTGGTTTCCTCCCAACTAGCGCTATCGTTTAACGCCCCTAGCTAGGCATCGATAATTTTAATGATGCTCACATGAAAGAGAAGAATTGAAGCACAAAGAGAGCATCATGAAACACGTGACAAACACATCTAAGTCTAACGTACTTCTTATGCATAGGCATATCATAAGCAAACAAATTTGCAAGGCAAACAAAAACTAGCATATGCAAGGAATAAGAAAGAGACGATAGCAATCTGAACATGACGAGAGGTAATTTAGTAAGATAAAAATTTCTACGACCATATTTTCCTCTCTCATAATAGTTACATGTAGGAACATAGGAAAATTCAACAAAATAGCTATCACATATCATATTCTTAACACGATCCACATGCATGAAAAGTTGACACTCTACCAAGATAGTGGGATTAACATTAACTAAAGTCATGACCTCTCCAAACCCACTTTTATCAAAAATATTACAAGATTAAACATACTCCAAATATGTGGGATCTAAAGTTGACACTCTTCCAAACCCACTTTCAATATTATTGCAAACACTATTATCAATCTCATATTCATCATGGGGCTTAAATAGATTTTCAAGATAAGAAGAATCACCCCAATCATGATCATTGCAACAAGTAATAGGCATAGCAAAACTAGCATCCCCAAGCTTAGGGTTTTGCATATTATTAGCACAATTGACATCAAGAGAATTTATAGTAAAATCATTGCAATCATGCTTTTTATTCGAAGAGTTATCGTGGATCTCTTCATAAATTTCTTCATCATAATTTTTAGATTCACGAATTTCAAGCAAAGCTTCATAAAGATAATCTAGTGCACAAAATTCACTAGCAATTGGTTCATCATAATTGGATCTCTTAAAAATATTAGCAAGCGGATGAGGATCCATAGATCTTAGCAAGCAAAGATGCAATCCAAAAGAATGCACATGGAAACACAAGATCGAACGGAAGGAGGGCGAATAAAACGGTAAGGGTGAAGTGGGGGAGAGGAAAACGAGAGGCAAATGGCAAATAATGTAACGCGAGGGAGATGAGTTTGTGATGGGTACTTGCTATGTCTTGACTTGAGCGAAGACTTCCCTGGCAACGGCGCCAGAAATCCTTCTTGCTACTAATTGAGCTTGTGTTGGTTTTCCTTGAAGAGGAAAGGGTGATGCAGCAGAGTAGCGTAAGTATTTCCCTCGGTTTTTGAGAACCAATGTATCAATATAGTAGGAGGCTCCTCAAAAGTCCCACGCACCTATACAAACAAACAAAGAACTCACAACCAACACGATAAAGGGGTTGTCAATCCCTTCACGGCCACTTGCAGAAGTGAGATATGATAGAGATAGTATGATAAGATGCAAATAAAAGTAGATTAAAAGCTTATATGATAAAAGATAGACCCGGGGGCCGTAGGTTTCACTAGTGGCTTCTCTCAAGATAGCATAAGTATTACAGTGGGTGAACAAATTACTGTCGAACAATTGATAGAAAAGCGAATAATTATGAGATTATCTAGGCATGATCATGTATATAGGCATCACGTCCGTGACAAGTAGACCGACTCCTGCCTGCATCTACTATTATTACTCCACACATCGATCGACTCATGCCTGCATCTAGAGTATTAAGTTCATAAAGAACAGAGTAACGCATTAAGAACGATGACATGATGTAGAGGGATAAATTCAAGCAATATGATATAAACCCCATCTTTTTATCCTCGATGGCAACAATAGAATACGTGCCTTGCTGCCCTTGCTGTCACTAGGAAAGGACACCGCAAGATTGAACCCAAAGCTAAGCACTTCTTCCCATGGCAAGAAAGATCAATCTAGTAGGCCAAACCAAACTGATAATTCGAAGAGACTTGCAAAGATAACTCAATCATACATAAAAGAATTTAGAGAAGATTCAAATATTTCTCATAGATAAACTTGATCATAAACCCACAATTCATCGGATCTCGACAAACACACCGCAAAAAGAGTTTACATCGAATAGATCTGCACAAGAGAGGGGGAGAACATTGTATTGAGATCCAAAAAGAGAGAAGAAGCCATCTAGCTAATAACTATGGACCCGAAGGTCTGTGGTAAACTACTCACAACTGATCGGAGGGGCTATGGTGTTGATGTAGAAGCCCTCCATGGTCGATTCCCCCTCCGGCGGAGCACCGACGAAGGCTCCTAGATGGGATCTCGGGGATACAGAAGGTTACGTCGGTGGAAATTGTTTTTCATTGCCTCCTTGGATGTTTTCGGGGTACGTAGGTATATATAGGAGGAAGGAGTACGTCGGTGGCCGCCTGTGGGGCCCAGGAGACGGGGGCGCGCCCAGGAGGGGTGGGCGCACCCTCCTATCTCTTGGAGGCCTCGTCTGCTTCTTGACTTGCACTCCAAGTTCTCCGGATCATGTTCGTTCCAAAAATCACGCTCCTGAAGGTTTCATTCCATTTGGACTCCGTTTGATATTCCTTTTCTTCGAAATACTGAAATAGGCAAAAAACAGCAATGCGGGCTGGGCCTCCGGTTAGTAGGTTAGTCCCAAAAATGATATAAATGTGTAAAATAAAGCCCATAAACATCCAAAAGGGTAATATAATAGCATGGAACAATCAAAAATTATAGATACGTTGGAGACGTATCAGTGGTCCTAAGAATGAAACACACGTGTTGTTAGTTGCGATTAGGAGTAGGCAATGGTGGACAGTATGAAAAGGAAGAGGGCTGTGAGCTAACCGCGACATGGCCGACGTAGTGCTCTGCCTCCAGAACTATGGAGCAAGTGTTCTCATCCCTTGAGGCGCCCCTAAGGTCTCTCAGCTTGGACACTTGGATCCATAGACTTATCCACTTCCTCAGGTGTTTGTACACCTGGGTGGCAGACACCTCTTGCCCACAAAACTCGAACACCTGCTTTGCAACGGTGTTCAAGTGCACCTCCTTGAAGCCCTTGTCAGTCCTAACTCCACTAGAGATGAGCTCACACATCTTGTTCAGCACGAACATGGACATGAACGACTGCCACTTCATGTTGTTGGACCTACCATCCTTCTTTGCCTTTGCTGCTGCTACCTTGATATTTCCATCTCAAACATAGGCTGCAAGTCCTCGACAAACGATGGAGCAAACTGGTTGTCGGACACGACAATGGCCTGACTAAGATCTTGCGTCTGCGTGGTCTTGTCCTACAATCGTAGCACGCATTGACAGTGAGCATAGCACACAACATACCGGACAATCCATGAAAGCAGGAGCATACATGTACATGGTTCATTACTATCATAGCAAGCACATGCTTCATCACTATCATACTAAGCATACCAGACAATCTATGAGCAGAAACATACATCTACAACAAACAACATGCTACAAATGGACCACCAATAGCTACAAATCACATAGATAAGCATGATTCAACACAAGCACAAGGTTCAACTTCAAACTCTACTACTAATCTAGCCTACCACATGCTTGAACATCTAGCCCTACCACAAATTGCAACCGCAACATAGCAACCAATCATATCAGCTCACAGATCAGACCACTAATCAACCATGCATCTAGATCAAACCCTAGCTGCACCTCAGATCTAGCTAGAAGGAACAGAGAGAAAGGGGGTTGAACTCACAGAGGCCATGGCTGCAGCTTGAGGACGAGGGGGGACGATGGTGGAAGATGAACGCCGGCCAGTGAAGGAGCTCCGGCGCCTTGGACCGCACTACAAAAAAAAGACACATCCATGACATTTTGGGCCGAACGAAACTTTTTTCTGTCATACGTATGTCACTTCTATGATGATAATTGTGACAAAACCCGGTATCATCATAGATGTGGTGGGCTCCTACTTCTATGACAAAAAGTCATGACAGAAAATGGGATTTTCGTCCTGGGCGGGACGGAGATGCAGCTGCATGACATTCTTTGGCCATCCATGACGGAAAAATCATGGTAGAAGCGAGGGCGAGGAAAATTCTGGGGAGTTCCCGGTTACGGTGGGTGGTCCGGGGCCGAGAGATGCACGTTTCTCTCGTACACGTACGCGCGTGTGTGCGGGGCATCAGCTCTAACTGAACCCGAGCGAGGCGTTGGGCTCTAACTGAACCCGAGCGATTGCACTGCAGGCTACGCGTTACTGAACCCGAGCGATCGATCGATGGCTGTTAACAGAACCCGATCGAGCGATTCCTTCGCTACTGCTGCTAACTGAAGCCGATCGATGCTGCCTCTCTGGATGAACAGTGAGCGTTGCGGGGGTGGGGGGGGGGGGGGGGGGGTTGGATGAATAGCGAGCGGTGGCGTTGCCTCTGGATGAACAGGGCCCCGTGGTGTGGATGGCTAGATGAATAGGACGACCCCGTGGAGGGCTCGATGAGCAGTAGATGGTGGAGGGGTGCCGTGGAGGGGTGGTTGAACAGTAGCTGGTGGAGTAGCGCACGGTGAAGGCTGGATGAACAGGAGCTCGTGGAGGCTAGAGGAGGTCGACGGTAGCCCGTGGAGGCTGGAGGAGGTCGACGGTGGAGATGAACAGTATCCTGTGGAGTCCCGTTTTGCGGTACGCCACACCCCTCCCGATGAACAGGACCCCCGTTTCGACCGTAGTGCTCCAACACAAGTCCGTTTCGTCCCTTTTGTGGTACGCCACACCCCTCCTGATGAACAGGATCCCCGTTTCGACCGTAGCGCTCCAACACAAGTCCGTTTCGTCCGTTTTGCGGTACGCCACACCCCTCCCGATCAACAGGACCCCCGTTTCGACCGTAGCGCTCCAACACAAGTCCGTTTCGTCTGTTTTGTGGTATGCCACACCCCTCCTGATCAACAGGACCCTGTTTTGACCGTAGGAGGTCTGTTTCCTCTGTTTTGTGGTACACCAGACCCCTCTCAATGAACAAGATCCCGTTTCGAACGTGGCTGGTCGAACACAAGGCCGTTTTCTCCGTTCTGCGGTACGCCAGGCCTCGTTTCCATCGCCTATTCCGTCCAAGCCCTCCCGATGAACACGACAACGCATTCCGTTCCGACCCAGCTGGTTGGCTCCCCATGAACACGACGACGACGTTGTTTCTCCGTTCCGACCCAGCCATGTACACGAGCCCTGGCCGTACGTATGCGCAAGTAGGCGTTCAAGACCCCGCCCGTATGTACACATACGTGGCCGTATTTTCTTTCTTGCACACTGTCCGCTGTACGTACATGTACATGCTACATGCGCGCCTCTACTACAACACGTACGCGCCTCTACTACGACACGTGCGCGCCTCTACTACGAAACGTGTGCGCTTCTACATCCACTAGTATGTACGTACACGTTCGCGACCAGAATGACAACGCTACATACGCTTCGACCAGGTAGGTCCCGACTGTCAGGCACTTCCTTGCGTGTGAAGATGTAGCTGGTGGGTCCTAGCAGTCAGGGGGGTGAATCATTTTTTTTGCCCGGACACACTTCCTTGCGTGCGAAGATGTAGCTGGTGGGTCCCAGCAGTCAGGGGGGAAACATTTTTTTGTGAAATACGGTGGCCCGTCCGGTGCGTCCCTGCTATCGGGTGGAGGAATCATTATTTTCCGCGTAATAAGGAGGCCTTTCCTTGCTGCGGCCGTGGACCCAGCTGTCAGCCTCTCCACGTACAGTCCACGTCCGATGGAAGTCGTTCCTTGACCACGTTGACCACGCCGCGCCAAGAGCACCAGGGCGGTGGACGACGGTGAGGCCTAGGAAGGGGACGATGGGGAGCCGGGGAAGACACGACAGTGGAAGCCCACGGGGAGAGGAGTACGAGGGTTCACTGATTCAGCTGCGGTGTGAGGCTGCCGTCGCCGCTGGGCCTGGCCAGCAGTGGGAATAGTAGGGGGCGGTGAGGCCTCCGCGGCAACACAGCCGGCCACGGGAGGCAGGAGCATGCGGCACGACCGGCGCTGCTTTGGGCGGTTGGAGCAAGAAGACCAGAGGTTGAAGAAGCACTACGGCCGTTGGATGGACATCGTACGGTCACTGGAGCTAGAATCATTTATATTGACTAAGTTGACAATGCCCTCCGTCCCTGTCAACTTAGTAGGCCCACAAGTCAGCCTCCCACCAAGGTGTGTTCCAACTAGCAGGGGGAGTATTCATTTTTTTGTGCGTAATAAGAAGGCACTTCCGGTGGGTCCGAGCTGACAGCGGGGGGAGCATTTTTTCACGAAATACGGTGGCCCGTCCGGTAGGTCCCAGCAGTCAGGGGAAAACGTTTTTTTCGCGAAATACTGGTGGCCCGTCCAGTGGGTCCCTGTTGTCAGGTGGAGGAATAATTATTTTCCGCGTAACAAGGAGGCACTTCCTTGCGCCTGACGTGGACCTAGCTGTCAGCCTCTCCACGTACAGTACTCTTCCGATGGAAGTCGGTCGTTGACCACATTGAACACGCCACACCGAGAGCACCATAGTGGTGGACGACGGTGAGGCCTAGGAAGGGGACAACGCGGAGCAGGGGAAGACGCGGCAGTGGATGCCCACGTGGAGAGGAGTACGAGGGTTCACTGGTTCGGGTGCGGTGTGAGGCTGCCGTGGCCGCAGAATAAAAGGGGGTATGGGTGAGTGGAGGGATGGCCTGGCCAGTGGTGGGAGTAGTATGGGGGCGGTGAGGCCTCCGCGGTAGCACAGCCGGCCATTGGAGGCAGGAGCAGGCGGCACGACCGGCGCTGCTTTGGGCGGCTGGAGCAAGAAGACCAGAGGTTGATGAAGCACTATGGCCGTTGGATGGACATCATACGGTCACTAGAGTATTGACTAAGTTGACAAAACCCTCCGTCCCCGTGAACTTAGTAGGCCCACAAGTCAGCCCAACAATATTGTGGGTCCCAGCTAGTAGGGGGTATTCATTTTTTTGGGTGTAATAAGGAGGCACTTCCTTGCGTGCGAAGATATAGCTGGTGGGCCCGACCTGTCAGCGGGGGGAACGTTTTTTCGTGAAATAGAGAGGCCCTTCATGTGGGTCCTAGCTGTCAGGTGGAGCAATCATTATTTTGCGTGTAATAAGGAGGCATTTCCTTGCGTGCGGCCGTGGACCCAGCTGTCAGCCTCTCCACGTACAGTACCACGTTGACCAGGCCGCGCCGAGAGCACCAGGGCGGTGGACGACGGCGAGGCCTAGGAAGGGAGCAACACAGAGCCAGGGAGTACTCACAGTTGTTTCCCACGCGGAGGAGTACGAGGGTTTACTGGTTCGTCTGCCTTTCCCGGAGAATAACAGCAGGTGCGGCTGAGTAGAGGGATGTCTAGGCTAGCGATGGGAGTACGATGGGGCCGTGAGTCCTGCGCGGCAGCATAGCCGGCCGCGGGAGGAGGGAGCAGGCAGTCCCGCCGGCGCTTGTTTGAAGAAGCACGACAGCCGTTGGCTGGACATCCAACAGTCACTGCTCTCGTGTGTTGACTAAGTTGACAGGGCGTTGCGTGTGCATCAACCTTTTTTTTATGAAAGCATATGCGTCAACCTGTAGTAGGCGCACAAGTCAGCCTCAAGTTTGTGGAAAACATCATACATCCCATCTGCCATTATTTCTAATAATGTACAACCCATTTGCTAATTCTTAAGAATTGTTTTGGAGCCCATCATCTTTTTGTTAGCATTACACCCCATATTGTGGCCACGGTCAAAAAGTATACGAAATTTTGCATATTTCGGTGCGGTCAACTGTTTTTAATCCAGAAATATCGATTAACATTCAAACTATTTTGAAAAATAATTTATATAAATATAAAATCCAAATAATTTTCCATGCATAAAAATCAATGGAATTTGAAATCTTGTAATGAAAAAAATTGAAACTAATTCCCGGTTTGATGTGTTTTAAAAATGTACAACCCATTTCTGGGCAAACCAAATGAAACTCTCCTCGTCTTGAAAGATTTGCAGCCCAGCAGGGCCGATAAAGCAAGTAGGCCTTGTTTGGGTATTTCTTTAAAAAAAAAGAACTGGGCTAGCCATTTTCAGCAAGAAAAAAAACAAATGGGCTCATGATGTGGTAAACATAAATAAAACCCTGGCTAGACGGGCCACAGCCCCCGCATAGCCCCGTTGTTACCCTGATCCGTCACTAAAACTAGTATAAATAACAACTGCTTGTTCCTCAAAAAAAAACTGCGCGACCTGTTGGGTCCCTGGTGTCAGCCGCTCGTAGTGTAATTCTCTCGTTTATTGACTACGTTGACAATGGCGTGAGCCCCAGATGTCCAACCATTAGGAGGAACCATATTTTTGGGCTTGTAATATAGAGGCACTTGCTTGCGTACTGCCATGACGCTAGTGGGTCCCTATTGTCATCCTCTCCACATATAGTCATCTCCTTATTCCTCTCGGTTCTTGACGACGTTGACAATGCAAGAGGGCGGCGCACCGCACACGACGAGCGAACCAAGGCCGCAAGGAGGAGGACGATGGCGAGGCCTCGGACGTAATGAACATGAGCCGTGGAAGATGCGCCGGTCCAGTTGCAGGTAGAGGGGAGTACGAGGGTTGACTGGTTCGGGTGCGGGTGCGTGTTGGGGCTGACATTGCCGGAGAATAACATGACGTGTGGGGGAATAGAGGGAGGGACTGGCCAAAGTTGGAGGGTACGTACGGTAGGGCGGCGGAGGCACAACCAACCATGGGAGGCGGGAGCAGGCGGAGCCGACGGGGTGGTTTGGTTTGGGCGGCTGGAGGAAGAAGAAGACAAGAGATAGAAGATATACGACAGATGTTGGATGTCAATCGAACGGCTGGTAGGCAGAATCGTTTGTTGACTGGCTAGTAAGTCGACACCACCTTGGATATACTATTTCCTCGCGGGTCCCAAATGTCAGAATCCAAATCTGTCACGGTCATGCAGCCTTTGCTATGAAAATCTATAGCCCATTTGATGTGCTAGTTCAAAATAAGTTTGTGGGTGCTGGTGGGGGCTAATCACTTGGCTTCTGTAATGGACAGTGAGCTCAAGCAGCCGGCGAGAGTGATGTTATTTCCCTTGGTTGGAATTTGTTACAATATTTCACTCTAAATTAAATGAATGGTAAGCCATTTGCCTTGTTTCAAAGAAAATATGACAGTCACAGCCGAGTTGAAAAGGGCAGGAACATCTAACTCCAGCTTACAAACTGTACAAAAGCACGAGGGTTAATTGTTCATCAGGTTTACAAAAAAACCCAGGTTGAAAAGGGCAACAACATCTAACTCCAGCACTGTTTTCGGCAGTCACAGTCAAATGGGTCGGTCAGGTCCATTGAAGGAACATCCCGGGTCGTAAAATTTACTGGATTATGACCACAAAATGTTGTAAATAGAAGCCCGGCATGTTCAGAAGCTCTTTTTCCCACCTGAAACTCCTTTTTTTTGCTCTTCGACATACCCATCCGTCAAAACCATGCTGCTGATAAACTTAAGCCTGATGGACAATAGTAACCTCGCATTCAACAGGAAGAATGTGACAAATCTAGTGTTTGCACGGTTGGCTACATATCGTTCTAGCGTTATTGTCTTCAATCGAATCTCATGAGAAGTGAGAAAATCCCGATGCTTACGAATCCACCGATTGGTCATAACTTTCTTACCCCGTCCTGTTGCCTAAATAGACATGAAGATTGAAAACAATTAGGGTCTAAAATAAGAGTGTCAAAAGAGCAACAGCTGATGAGGTTATGTACCTAGGGTAGGGTCATGGACCTATCTAGGATACCATGCCCAAGGACATCATCATACGAAGCTACCTTCCAGTCGACCAAGAGAAGTTCCACTCGACCAAGGGAGACTCCACTCGACTGGCTAGAAGACACTCGACCATGAAGATGCACTCGACCATCAGAAGTTCAGGATCTACTCTGCATCCAAACGGTCTGTAATGGAATAGTCTTAATGGTCATGATGACACTTTATGTAGGGCGTTACCAGTAACGCCCAGCCTTAATGTACTTTAACCCTCCTCTACGTGGGTTGGCTGGGGTCCTGGCGCCCTCTATATAAGCCACCCCCTCCACTGGTAGAAGGGTTCGCACCCCTGTAACTCATATACACAGAGATCAGTCGACCGCCTCCGGGCTCCGAGACGTAGGGCTGTTACTTCCTCAGAGAAGGGCCTGAACTCGCTAAACACCCGTGTGTACAACTACTCCATAGCTAGGACCTTGCCTTTCCATACTTACCCCCCATTCTACTGTCAGACTTAGAACCACGACAGTTGGCGCCCACCTTGGGGCAGGTGTCTTAGCGACTTTTTTGGAGAAGTTGCAATTTGTCCGATTGCCTTCATCATGGTTTCCGGCGGAGCTCTGGTCGAGGGCCACGAGATCCGTCTCGGTGCGCTCACTTTCATCGTCGACGACTCCGCTTGGCTCCAGCAGGCACCACTCGACATCGACGCGCTCCCCGTCCGCGGGGCGACGCACTTTCGGGCGTGTGTCCGTGGCGTCTTGCTGCGGCAGCCGTCGACCCCGTACCGGTCGACTCCTGCGCCGTCCTCCCTCCCTGTCTCACGCCAGCGCAAGCGCTCCGGTCGGTCGAGGCTCCAGCGATGGGTGAGACACGCAGTGGCTCGCCAATCGGCCACCACCCAAGTCGCGGCGATTGAGCCCGATGAATCTCTCTACGGCCCTGTTCGACCTGGCTCCGTAGAGACTGCATCCGAGTGCGATAGCAGTGATCCAGCGGCGGAGGTCCTGATGGTCAACGGGCCCCGTAGTCCTCCTGGTTTCCCCCGCGGCGACGGGATGGACGACGAGGACGACCCCGCTCAAGCCCATGAAGAGTACCAACCCGAGCCGCTCACTTCCCAGCAGAGGGAAGAACTTCGCCGCCGGAACATGGATGCCCTGCATACTCCCATTGCAGGAGAAACTTCTGAGGCTCGTGACCTGGAAGAGGCGCGTTTAGCCAACCTGGCTGAACGCACTCGACTGGAGAACCTTCAGCGAGCACTCGACGAGCGTGCGCGTCAACGAGCGACTAACTCCAATCGACATTAGCTCTTTCCACAACCTACTCAGGTATATCGAAGCCCAATTCAGAATTTGGCAGCTGCAGCCCGCATAGCGGAGTCAATTCAGCCCTCTCAGTCAGAGGCTAGAAGAGGCTTGATGCAGATCACAGATTTGCTCCGGGCAGCAGGAGATCAGAATTCAGCTGTGTCACAGTCACGTAATAGGATTCACAGTCGATCTGTCGCTGCGAATACTGTTCAATCGGCTCACAGTCCAAGGTCGCCTCCGAGGCGCATGGGACGTGAAGGCCGGCGGGACCACTATGATGATCGATTTGATCGTGATGACAGGCGTCGAGTGCCCACTCCTCCTCCGAGAAGTGGGTCTAACACCCACCGGCAGCAAGATGACAGACGCCAGCTCAGTGTTGGGCGGAGAGCTCCAGTCGACCCCAGAGAGCCAGGCTTTGACGCGAGATCCATCATCGTGCAAGGTTTGGTCGACCGAAACAGAGCTCATAGAGGTGGTCATGACAGAGATGTGCCCACAAGCAGCCGAGTCCATGTTTCAGGTCCAGAATGTTTTAGCAGAGCGATCAGAACCGCAGTGATACCCCCCAACTTCAGGTTGGCGACTGGGGTGAATAAGTTCACCGGAGAGTCTAAGCCTGAAACTTGGCTCGAAGACTACCGAGTGGCTGTTCAGATTGGTGGCGGTAATGATGAGGTGGCCATGAAACATTTGCCACTTATGCTAGGGGGTTCAGCCAAGGCATGGTTGAATCAGTTAGCTCCCAGCAGCATTTACACCTGGGAAGATCTTTCTCGAGTGTTCGTCAGGACGTTTGAGGGAACTTGCAAGCGACCTGCTGGATTGACTGAGACAAGTTTGTGTACAAAAGTCGAGTGAAACACTGAGGGATTACATCCATAGGTGGATCACTTTGCATCACACTGTAGAGAATGTGTCGGACCATCAAGCGGTTTGCGCCTTCAAAGAGGGCGTCAAGAACAGAGAGTTGAGCCTGAAGTTTGGTCGAACTGGAGACATGACCCTGAGTCGGATGATGGAAATAGCCACCAAGTACGCCAACGGCGAAGAAGAGGACCGACTCCGGAGCGGCAAGTACAAGCCGAGTCAGTCGGATAAAGGAAACTCCAGTCAGAAGCAAAAATGGAAGGCCGAGCCAGCAGCTCCTGGAGAGGCTCTAGCCGTGACACAGGGCAAATTTAAAGGGACGCCCAAAGGATCTTGGAACCCCAAGAAGGTAAAAGACAAGGAGGGTAATGATGTGATGGACCTGCCGTGTCATATCCACACGAAGAAAGACGAAGAGGGTAACTTCATCTACCCAAAGCATACCACTCGCCAGTGCTGGCTCTTAATCCAGCAGTTCCAAGGGAAACAGCCGAAGGACAAAGAGAAGGAGTCAGACAAGGCTGATGACAAGCAGGACAGTGATGGAGAGTACCCTCATGTCAACTCCACTCTGATGATTTTTGCTGATGTAGAGAGCAAAAGTCGACTGAAAGTGATCAACCGAGAAGTCAATATGGTCGCACCGGCGACACCAAACTATCTGAGATGGTCGCAAACTCCCATTACTTTCGACCAGTCGGACCATCCTACTCATATTGCCACCCCTGGGAGGCAAGCACTGGTGGTCGACCCGGTCGTCGAAGGCACTCGACTGACGAAGGTATTGATGGATGGCGGCAGCGGGTTGAACATACTGTATGCAGAGACGCTCAAGGGAATGGGCATTCCGATGTCCAGGCTCAGCTCCAGCAACATGAGTTTTCACGGAGTCATCCCAGGAAAGAAGGCTGAGTCACTCGGCCAAATAGCTCTAGATGTGGTGTTCGGCGACTCGAAGCATTTCCGCAAAGAGAAGCTGACATTTGAAGTCGTGGATTTCCAGAGCGCCTACCACGCTATCTTGGGAAGACCAGCCTACGCCCGCTTCATGGCTCGACCATGTTATGTGTACCTCAAGTTAAAGATGCCTGGCCCCAAAGGCGTGATCACCGTCACTGGTAACCGGAAGAAAGCAGAAGAGTGTTTCCAGAAAGGCTCAAAGATTGCGGATGACCAGATAATAGTGATAGAGCTAGAGGAATACAAGAAGAATGCAGATCCGAGTGATTTACTGCGGGCCAAGAAGCCCGCCACAGAGTCAGCATTTCAGTCGTCCGGTGAGACGAAGCCAGTTCACATCCACCCGACTGATCCCAATGCAGCTCCGACCCATATTTCCACTACACTCGACTCTAAATAGGAAGAAGCGCTCATCCAGTTCCTTCGTGAGAACTGGGACATCTTCGCATGGAAGCCAGCTCACATGCCAGGTGTTCCCAGGGGACTGGCTGAGCATCGCCTTAGAGTCGATTCAAAGGCAAAACCTGTTAAAGAACATCTTCGACGGTCCGCCGTTCAGAAGAAAAAGGCCATTGGCGAAGAGGTGGCTCGACTCCTTGCAGCAAAGTTCATCCGAGAGATATACCACTCCGAGTGGCTCGCCAATGTCGTTATGGTTCCCAAAAAGGACAATTCCCTTCGTATGTGCATTGATTTCAAACATATCAATCGGGCCTGCCCGAAAGATCATTTTCCTCTCCCTCGCATCGACCAAATTGTCGACTCGACCGTAGGGTGCGAGAGATTGTCTTTTCTAGACGCTTATTCCGGGTATCATCAGATCCGTCTGTATGGGCCCGACGAAATCAAAACAGCTTTCATCACCCCATTCGGGTGCTTCTGCTATATCACCATGCCATTCGGCCTCAAGAATGCCGGAGCCACATTCATGAGAATGATTCAAAAGTGTTTACTCACTCAAATCAGTCGGAATGTGGAAGCATACATGGATGATATCGTGGTCAAGTCGCGAAAGGGTTCCGACCTGTTGACTGACTTAGCTGAAACATTTGCCAATCTCAGGAGGTATGATATCAAGCTCAATCCTTCAAAGTGCACATTCGGAGTACCTGGCGGGAAGTTACTCGGTTTTCTCGTTTCCGAACGAGGAATCGATGCTAACCCAGAAAAAGTTGGCACCATACTCCGAATGAAACGCCCCGTGCGTGTGCACGATGTCCAGAAGCTTACTGGATGCTTGGCCGCGTTAAGTCGATTCATCTCTCGCCTCGGTGAAAAGGCATTGCCCCTTTACCGACTGATGAAGAAGGCAGACAAGTTCGAGTGGACTCCAGAAGCTGATGCAGCGTTTGCCGAGTTAAAAACTCTGCTCTCCACCCAGCCGGTGCTTGCTGCTCCAATCAGCAAAGAGCCTCTGTTGCTTTATATTGCAGCCACAGGACAAGTCGTCAGTACAGTACTTACGGTCGAGCGGGAAGAAGAAGGGAAAACCTTCAAAGTTCAGCGCCCAGTATATTATCTCTCTGAAGTTTTGACCCCATCGAAGCAAAGATATCCTCATTATCAGAAGCTCGTATATGGGATCTACATGACCATGAAGAAGGTTGCCCATTATTTCTCTGATCATGACATTACAGTCGTCAGCGACGCACCATTGTCAGAGATTCTGCACAACAGAGATGCAACTGGTCGAGTGGCTAAATGGGCGATTGAACTCCTTCCCCTTGATATCAAATTTGAGGCAAAGAAAGCCATTAAGTCCCAGGCTATAGCAGATTTCCTTGCCGAGTGGATTGAACAGCAGCAGCCGACTCAAGTTCACTCGGAGCATTGGACCATGTTCTTTGATGGCTCTAAGATGTTAAATGGTTCTGGTGCTGGGGTAGTTTTGGTTTCTCCCCGAGGAGATTAGCTCAGATACGTGCTCCAGATCCACTTTGATTCCTCCAACAATGAAGCAGAATATGAAGCACTGTTGTATGGGTTGCGCATGGCCATTTCACTCGGCGTCCGTCGCCTTATGGTTTATGGCGACTCAGATTTGGCGGTCAATCAGGTGATGAAGGAGTGGGACGTGAGAAGCCCAGCCATGACTGGATACTGCAATGCAGTGAGGAAGCTTGAAAAGAAATTCGAAGGGTTAGAACTCCATCATGTTCCCCGACTGAAAAATCAAGCAGCCGATGACTTGGCAAAGATAGGTTCCAAGAGGGAAGCCATTCCGAGTGGTGTGTTTTTGGAACATGTCTACACGCCATCGGTTCAAGAGGATCCTTTCACTGAAGAAGCCTCGCAGCCTAAAGTGCCACAGATCTGACTGAAGTCGAGGTCCCAGCGGTGGTCGACTTGATCATGGAAGCTTTGGTCATCACTCCCGATTGGACAGTGCCCTACATCGCCTATATTCTGAGGAAGGAACTCCTCGAGAATGAAGAAGAAGCTCGAGAGATCGTCCGCTGGTCCAAAGCCTTCACCGTCATGAGAGGTCAGTTGTACAGAGAAAGTGCGACTGGAGTCAGCCAGAAATGCATAACACCGGAGGAAGGTCGAATGATTATTAACGACATCCACTCGGGGACCTGTGGCCATCATGCGTCTTCTCGGACCATCGTGGCCAAAGCATACCGAGCTGGTTTTTATTGGCCCAGAGCGAATGAAATGGCGAAGGAGATAGTCGACAAGTGTGAGGGATGTCAGTTTTACTCCAATATGTCACACAAGCCCGCCTCAACCTTAAAGACCATACCACTTGTCTGGCCCTTTCCTGTATGGGGTTTGGATATGGTTGGCCCGTTGAGAACAGGAAGAAGCGGTTTCACACATGTGCTGGTAGCAGTCGACAAGTTTACCAAGTGGATTGAGGCCAAACCCATCAAGAACCTCGATGCTGGTACCGCTGTCAGCTTCATCCGAGAACTGATATTCAGATATGGAGTCCCGCACAGCATCATCACTGATAACGGGTCAAACTTTGATTCTGAAGAATTCAGAGCTTTCTGCACGTCTCAAGGCACGCGAGTCGACTATGCTTCAGTCGCCCATCCGCAGTCGAATGGACAGGCAGAACGAGCCAACGGTTTGATTCTCAAAGGGTTGAAGCCCCGTTTGATGCGTGATCTCAAGCATGCGGCTGGTGCATGGGTTGACGAACTTCCCTCGGTGCTTTGGGGGTTAAGGACCACACCCAACCGGTCGACTGGAAGAACTCCATTCTTCTTGGTCTACGGAGCTGAAGCAGTCTTGCCGAGTGATCTTCTCCACAACGCTCCCCGAGTCGAGCTCTACACCGAAGCTGAAGCAGAACAAGCGCGGCAGGACGCAGTCGACCTTTTAGAGGAAGAAAGAGAGATGGCTCTGATCAGATCGACCATTTATCAACAAGACTTGCGTCGCTTCCACGCCAAAAACGTGAAGAGTCGAGCCTTCCAGGAAGGAGATTTAGTTCTCCGAGTGGACCAGCAGAAACCACACAAGCTTGCTCCTTCTTGGGAAGGTCCCTTCATCGTCACCAAGGTTCTCCACAATGGAGCATACCGTCTTTACAATGTCGAACATCAGATCGACGAGCCCCGAGCTTGGAACGCGGAGCTTCTCCGCCCCTTTTACACTTAAGTATTCACTCGGATGAGTTGTAATAAAAGTACTCCTGTAGTTTATTTATCAAAAACAAGAGCTTTATAGTTTTCCCAGTGATTGTTATTACTTTTGTCCATATAAAACAATCCCCCAGTGGGTGGCTTAGCTGCGAATCCGATTCGCCTAAGTCTGTAAAAAAAATCCTAACCGAGTGGTGAGTCAGTCTCCCACACGAAGGCTTAGCTGCGAAATCCGTTTCGCCTAAGATAAATAAAATCCTACCGAGTGGTAAGCCAGCCTTCCACTCGGAGGCTTAGCTGCAGTCCAAGTACTCGCCTAAGATAAATAAAATCCTACCGAGTGGTAAGCCAGCCTTCCACTCGGAGGCTTAGCTGCAGTCCAAGTACTCGCCTAAGATAAATAAAATCCTACCGAGTGGTAAGCCAGCCTTCCACTCGGAGGCTTAGCTGCAGTCCAAGTACTCGCCTAAGATAAATAAAATCCTACCGAGTGGTAAGCCAGCCTTCCACTCGGAGGCTTAGCTGCAGTCCAAGTACTCGCCTAAGATAAATAAAATCCTACCGAGTGGTAAGCCAGCCTTCCACTCGGAGGCTTAGCTGCAGTCCAAGTACTCGCCTAAGATAAATAAAATCCTACCAAGTGGTAAGCCAGCCTTCCACTCGGAGGCTTAGCTGCAGTCCAAGTACTCGCCTAAGATAAATAAAATCCTACCGAGTGGTAAGCCAGCCTTCCACTCGGAGGCTTAGCTGCAGTCCAAGCACTCGCCTAAGATAAATAAAATCCTACCGAGTGGTAAGCCAGCCTTCCACTCGGGGGCTTAGCTGCAGTCCAAGAACTCGCCTAAGTACAAGTACAACATGCGTTCTGCAAGAAGGACGAGGTGCAGGTCGACTGCTACCCTCTCCTTCCGAGCTGCGCCACCAATTCAAAAATCCTACCGAGTGGAGAGCAGACCTCCCACTCGGAGGCTTAGCTGCAGCCCAGTGCTCGCCTAAGTGTCTGAAATCCTACCGAGTGGAGAGCAGACCTCCCACTCGGGGGCTTAGCTGCAGCCCAGTGCTCGCCTAAGTGTCTGAAATCCTACCGAGTGGAGAGCAGACCTCCCACTCGGGGGCTTAGTTGCAGCCCAATGCTCGCCGAAGTGTCTGAAATCCTACCGAGTGGAGAGCAGACCTCCCACTCGGGGGCTTAGCTGCAGCCCAGCGCTCGCCTAAGTGTCTAAAATCCTACTGAGTGGAGAGCAGACCTCCCACTCGGGGGCTTAGCTGCAGCCCAGTGCTCGCCTAAGTGTCTGAAATCCTACCGAGTGGAGAGCAGACCTCCCACTCGGGGGTTAGCTGCAGCCCAGCGCTCGCCTAAGTGCCTGAAATCCTACCGAGTGGAGAGCAGACCTCCCACTCGGGGAGCTTAGCTGCAGCCCAGTGCTCGCCTAAGCATCTAAAAATCCTACCGAGTGGAGGTCAAACCTCTCGCTCGGGGACTTAGCTGCAGCCCAGTGCTCGCTTAAGTGAATTGGGGAACAAGTCGATGGCAATAAGCGCTTCGCTTTAACCTGCAAAAGATGCCTCAAACCAAATGCAAACATATTCAGCGACGAACCCAAGTTCGGATAACACCTAACGAAACCGAAAGTGCTCAGGCGCTAGGCCTGTTAAGGTTTGTCGGTTACAAAACTCACTCGGCATACCGAGGCAAATTTAAAGTATCAAGCTCAGAAGTTTTTTACCCCTCCTGTGGAGGGCTGGAAGGTGCCACAAACTCGTCCAGATCAATTCCATCTGCAATCCGAGTGGCAGCGGCAATGAAGGTCTCCATGAAAGATCTGAAATCGTGCTTCTTGGTGTTGGCCACCTTGAGAGACACCAGCTTGTCCTCTCGTGCATCCTTGCAGTGAACGCGAACCAGAGATAGAGCAACATCCGCGCCGCACCTGGCCGAAGATTTCTTCCACTCTTGCACTTGACTTGGGACCTCGTTCAGTCGAGTCATCAGAGACTCGAGGTCGTTCTGGAGTGTCTCTCTTGGCCAGAGTGTTGTGTCAATGCGGGAAGTTGCGACCTTCAGCCTTGTGAGATAATCGATGACGACAGCAACACGAGATTCTAGTCGGAGCACGTTCATGGCGACTTCATCTTTCACAGGGGAGTTGATGGGGTCCAGGTTTACTTCCAGTCGACCAGTCTCCTCTTCAAAGTTCTGACAAAATTCTGCAAGCACAACCACCGAGTCAAGACAAACAGTCAGAGGTTACAATTGAAATATTTGTTTGATACAAAGGATTACCTTCAAGGATGAGGAACAACTTCTTGGCGAGTCCACCCAGATAAGCCTCTAGATCATTCTTCTTTCTCTTCAACTCACTGGCCTTGTCGTTCAGGGTGGTCTTGTCGCTTTTCAGTCGAGTGACCTCCTGGTTGGCAGCATCAAGAGCAGCTTTCAGATTGGTGTTTTCTTCTTCAAGCTTAGTCACTGAAGCCAGCTTCTCATCCGCTAGCCTGGTCTTCTCTAAAGCAGTTTTTTGCATCTCAGCCAAGTCAAGCTCTTGTTTCTTCAAGGCGTCCCTCACTTTGCCTACAAAGTTACAGTGAGATTAGATTCGGAAACAAGTGAGAGGCAAAGGCAGTCGTCAAAGGCCTCACCAAGCATACCTTTAGCTTCCTCCTTCGCCTTCGTCAAGTTCTCTTGGGCCAGTTTCAGATCGAGCTCGAGCTGAATGTGTTTGTTCTCCAACTCAGTATAACGAGCCGCAAGGTCACAGGATTTCTACGAAGAACCAATCGACAGACGTCAAAGACAATTCACTTCCGAGTGAGTAAGGAAAAATCATAGCGTTTCTAAGACTACGGCCGAATGCAAACATTCGACCATAGTCTCGGGGACGACACCCAGTGGGTGCACTCAGCGTGCCCCCACTAGTTTCATCAAGAGTCGACCAGTCGACCAACAAAAAAAATGAGGCAATGTTCTTTAGACTATAGTCGACTGCCAGCAGTCGACCATAGTCTCGGGGACTACACCCAGTGGGTGCACTCAGCGTGCCCCCACCGGTCTATGAATCTATTCGACCTTGTCGAGTAAAGAAAAACTCAAAAGTATAAAGACTATGGTCGACTGCCAGCAGTCCACCATAGCCTTGGGGACTACACCCAGTGGGTGCACTCAGCGTGCCCCCACTAACCCGGAATTTCAATCGACACACACCCAGTGGGTGTAGGACAGACTCTAGGAATTTCAGAAAGAAGAACAGGCAGTGACCGACTGACCTGAACATTACTCTAGAGTGCCGAACTGGCGTCATAGGCTGCCTGGCTGGCTTCTCGAATTGCCTTCACTTGCTCCATCATGACCCCCGCTTGGCGTATCGCTTCTCTAGCAGCACTGGCTTGGTCTTCTGGAACGGGGTAGGTGGAGAAAAGCGAGGGTTGAGCAGCACTCGACGACGAAGGGCGAGCACTCGTCAACGGCACTGCGAAGGTTACGGTGGGTCGAGTGACATTGTCTCCCTCCACGACCAATGTCTCGGGTGCTGGCACATCTCGAGTCGCCTTGCCAGCAGGCGTTTTCTTGCTCCTCCTTTGCCTCGGTGGTTCTTCGTTGTCGTCGTCAGGAAGGTCAATAACAACGTTAGATGAAGCTGCAGAAAGAATCAAAATTAGAGACAATAAGTCAATCGACTAAAAACGGCATCACAAGAATCATACCAGGTTGCGAGGTAGCAGCATCCTCCATCTCGTGGTCTTCAGCCTTGGCCGAAGTATCAGAAGTAGCAGCACTGCAGTTCCAAAAGTCAGTCGATTGGCCCATGAGTCGACCAAGAACAAGTTCATGAAACAGGGAAAGCTCAAAACTACCATTACCCTGAGATAGTGGGGATCACCATCTTCATCTTTGGCAAGACCTTTGCAGGCTTCGACGGTGCCACTCAAGATTGCTTCGGAGCCTACTTAGTCGGCGCCGGAGAAGTGGTCCGAGGGCGCTTGGTTGACTGGGAAGCGGTCGCGACCTCCTTACCCCGCTCAGTCGCTGGATCATGGACAAGCTTCGAGCGTCTTTCCGAGCGGGGAGGTGCAACTTCCTCCTCCTCCTCCTCCTCTTCTTCCTCCTCACTAGAGTCGTCACCCTCGTCGTCATCGTCAGCATCCGAATCCCACTCCTCCGGGCTTTCGCCCCCGCTTCCTTCCTCCTCCTCAGTCGGCGTCTGCGCCCCATTGGGCATCGAGTACAATTCAGTGGTGACCTATCAGACAAGCAACAAAGCAAAATGAAAATCACTCGATCAGTTCACAGCAAAGCAGGATGGATAAAACAAAATTACACTCGGAGATAAGCGGCCATACCTTGTCCGGCGTATAGGTACAGTCGAGTGGCGGGATCCTCCTCGCTCCTCAAGGGTTGTCCTTGTTCCCTGTGATGGCGGTCACCCACCTCTCCAGCGTGGCGTCGTCGACTGCCTCTGGATGGACCCGAGTGGTGTCTTCGGTACCACAGTACAGCCACATCGGGTGGCCTCGATACTGGAGCGGTTGGATGCGCCGCCTAAGGAAGACTTCCAGAAGATCCATGCCCGTCACTCCGTCCCGAACGAGTTGGACCATGCGCTCCACCAACATTTTTACCTCGGCTTTCTCCTCAGGAAGCACCTTCAGAGAAGACGGTTTGTCCACTCGGTCCATGGAGAACGGAGGGAGACCAGTCGACTGCCCTGGCGTCGACTGGTCTTGGCAATAGAACCAAGTCGACTGCCACCCTCTAACCGACTCAGGAAGGGTCATGGTCGGGAAAGTGCTCTTGTTCCTCAACTGAATCCCAAGACCCCTGCACATCTGAATAACCTTGGTCCTATCATCACCCGGACTCGCCTTTTTTACTGTCTGCGACCGACAGGTGAATATGTGCTTGAAGAGACCCAAGTGCGGTCGACAACCCAGGAAGTTCTCGCACATGGACACAAAGGCAGCAAGATAGGCGATGGAATTGGGATTGAAATGGTGGAGTTGCGCCCCAAAGAAATTCAGAAACCCACGGAAGAACACACTCGGCGGCAGAGAAAAACCACGATCTACGTGAGTGGCTAAGAGAACGCACTCACCCTCCTGCGGCTGCGGTTGACACTCGGACCCCGGGAGCCTCGCTGACCCGTGAGGGATCAACCCCTCATTGGCCAGGTCGTCAAGGTCCCTCTCAGTGATGGTCGAGCGGATCCAATCCCCTTGGACCCAACCCTTCGGCAGGCGGGACCTCGACGAAGATCCGCCCCGACTGGACGGTCTGCCCTTCGCTTGCCCCGTCGTCGTCGCCTTCTTCGCGCGCTCTAGAGCCGCCGTCTTCTCCTTCACCATTATCGCCGGCGAAACGCTCGAGAGGTGGATAAGGCGGAGGTAGGAGCAGGCGCCATGGGCGGAGGCAGAGAGGGAAGAGACGAGAATGGGGAGGCACTGTTCAAAAACTCATCCCCGACGCTTTATATAAGGGCACTTCCGAGTGGCTGACGAGTGGGTCCGAGCAGATCTGTCACATCCCGAAACAGTCGCACACGTACGATACGTGGCAAAAAAGGCGGCGCGGAAATCGAGGCGTCCATGCCTTATCCCGCCCGATTGCCGCGGATCTCCCCGCTTCTCGCGCTTCCCAAATTTCAGATCCCGCAAAATCCGCTAACAACAGATCAATCTGTCAGGCGATATCCTTCCCGCGATCCGTCGCTCGGGAGTTCACCAGAGTTCAAAAGTTCACTCGACAAAAGATAAGAATGGATCAAGGCGACTGAAGTAAAAGTCGACGCCAACGTCGAAAAGAAGATCGCTGATCCAAGATATGACACAATCAAAACACAGAAAATTAGTCGGAGAAAATCATCAACTCCTTCCTCACTCGAACCTCGATCCATTCGGGGGCTAATGATGAGGTTATGTACCTAGGGTAGGGTCATGGACCTATCTAGGATACCATGCCCAAGGGCATCATCATACGAAGCTACCTTCCAGTCGACCAAGAGAAGTTCCACTCGAGTGGCTAGAAGACACTCGACCATGAAGATGCACTCGACCATCAGAAGTTCAGGATCTACTCTGCATCCAAACGGTCTGTAATTGAATAGTCTTAATGGTCATGATGACACTTTATGTAGGGCGTTACCAGTAACGCCCAGCCTTAATGTACTTTAACCCTCCTCTACGTGGGCTGGCTGGGGTCCTAGCGCCCTCTATATAAGCCACCCTCCTCCACTGGTAGAAGGGTTCGCACCCCTGTAACTCATATACACAGAGATTAGTCGACTGCCTCTGGGCTCCGAGACGTAGGGCTGTTACTTCCTCAGAGAAGGGCCTGAACTCGCTAAACACCCGTGTGTACAACTACTCCATAGCTAGGACCTTGCCTTTCCATACTTACCCCCATTCTACTGTCAGACTTAGAACCACGACAACAGCCGAATGGTTAATTCTAGTACACTATATGCGGGCTTCCAATGTGCGTGAAATTATCACCTTTATATACAACTTCTCCAGACATGGAAAGCATTGCAGCAAGCCAATAATCTTGTTCAAATCAAAACTATTCATTTGGATATATAAGATCTTGACAGAATCCAGCACCATTGATAGGCCATCCATGGAGAAACTCTTCATTGAGCATAGAACATAATATTAGTACAAAATGTTTACTCCAAGATGATATATAACTTATGCGCAGAAATTTAAAATGCAGCTTATGGTTACAAGTGTAGACGATAATATAAAGTACCTGAAGAACTATGGAGCCAAACACCATATTGAAATGAGCACAGAGATCATGTATTACACCCAAGGTCTCTAGTTTAGGCGCAGAGAGAACGATTATTTGCAATGGTGAATAACTAGAATCAAGGATCAACCTTTGAAGTGAAGGGGCATCTTGGATGATGAGTTGCCTTCCGTCAAAATAAATTCCAATTCTTACAAGGTTAGGCGACTTTATTTGGAGACAACCGATTCTAACTGTGAAAACAAGCACCAAGCACTCCAGAGCAGGGCAACTAGAGTGGATGATGCTGTGCAATGAGGCCTCCGATATACAAACCCGCACAAGTGAAAGTTTCTTGAGAAATGGGAGTCGAAGGTTTAGTACCAGATTTTCTGGTAGGTAGCACAGCACAAAGGTGGCGGTGTGGAGAGAGGAGCAAAACCGCGAGATGGACATCGGTGCTGAGGGCACAAGTTCATGGCGTTCGGTATGTGGTATGTGATTTCCAGGGGAATAGTAGAACTCAAGCAGCTGTAGTTCTGTGAATTCAGGGGATTTCAGCCAGGCGTCCACCGTGCAGGGCATGGTATGCTTGCTCAGGTAGCATGACGGGATGCAGAGGCTTTGAACGGAGCCCTGGTGGGAGGAGATGATGGCTCTGGGGATTTCAAAATCATTGAAGAGAGATAGCTGACGATAGTCAAGATTAAGGGGCACGACACGCCATAGAGGGCGCCACCGAATCGAGAGGACTTGGGTGCGGCAGCAATCCTTGGTGGGGAGAAGCAAGATGATCTCCCCAAGGACGGCGTCCGGGAGATCGCTGATGCGGTCCACCCGAGATTCTATGGGTTCCTGGGATTCGGTGGGGAAGGGGTCGCCGCTTCTCCCCGCGCTGCCGAGTGCAGGATCTACAACAGGCATCACTGCTGGCGGGAGCCTCATCTTCTTGGCGCTGGGGTTAGCCGACTCCATTTTCTTTGAGGGCGTCGCATCGTGCTCACAGATTTGAGCAGAGTAACGAATGACGAGCCTAGTTGTAGTGCGAGTGAAGAAGAAGGGGAGCTGGTGGTTTTCTGTAGGAGTGAGGAAGAAGGGGAGCTGGGTTTTTTTGTAGGAGTGAGGTGAGGAATTTGGGGGTATGAGTGGAGCGAGCTGACGTGAGGTGGGTGGGAGCGAGGAGGAAGAAGAGCACCCAGGTTTTTTGGGTGGGGGGGCGGTGTGCTGGGTGCCTGGGTGTGGGTAGCACCTCTCATTCAGTAAATAAATGGGCTTTTGAATTGATTTTACTATTTACTAATGTGGATGGGCTGTTTTGTCTTGGGCCCAGAGAAACAATTACTACTAGTACAGTGGAGACACTCTACAGCTACCCAGAAAAACAATTACTACTAGTACAGTGGAGACACTCTACCGCTTCTGGCTCCTCCTAGGTCATTGAAACGTCTCCCTCTACTGAATGCCGTTATACTTTTGTTCACCGACATGCGGGCCATGCAGCGCGCGGGCCCAAATGCCATCTACCAAATTAGAAGGCAGTATGCAGGCGGAGAGTCACCCCGGTCGTAGCGCGGCAGTAATGAGCCGTCGTGTCACAAAACCCCACCTACCCATAGTCTAAGTTTGACGGACGAAGCAACCATCATTTCACTCTTCGCTAAATCCCCTTCTCCCTCACCGTCTTCATGAAAGGCAACACTCGCATCTGCCACTGTTCTTCTCTCCCAACGAAGGGAAGGTAAGCGGATCCATGATGTTGGTATATTTCCGTTCAGAGAAAAAAAGAACTTTTGCAAAGCAGGAACCGATCCTCACTCTCTTTTTTGTTTCATTGACATTGCGATTATGTTTTCCTTTCAGTGGTCTCCTAGTATTCGTCAGTTTCATGATGGACCAAGGAGAACTAGGCAAAGATCTGCCGATATTGGAGCAGACGCGGGAGGCTAATCCCCATGAGATAGACAGCTCCAAGAAGATGGAGGCGCCCACCGAGCCGACCCCAGATACGCTGACGGCCACTACTGAGATGGTCAACGCCCCGTTTGAGGTTACATCCCCCGTGGCACTGCAGGAGCAGTTTTCCCCCTTCGAGGATGTGCCCCCCCCGCTGAGCTGCCCAAGGTGATTTTCTTCTTTGCCGATCTCGATTGTGGTTTTCATCTAAGTATGCGGTGATTAATAATGCAAAATTTTGTTAGCTTCGATGCCATGCTATACATAGTGGTTTGAATAACTTGTGTTTCTTATACTGAAAAGTAATTCAGAATTTGGTTTTGCTTCAATTAGAGCCCTGATGCAGACAAGGTTTGTGTGGTTGTACATGTCACTCGCTATGAGGCGGATGACCTGAATATACGCACTGGGAAAACAGAGTTCTTAATCTGTTGTATCCTGGAAGCCATTTGCGGTTATACCAATGAAGAGTTGTATTCCAGCCTCACTGTTGTCAGGCGTGTTGTCCAGGGTGTACTGAAGCACAAGAAGTTCAAAGCTACTCCTTCGTTTGTGAGGCATACTGTTCTTGTCAAGCTTACGCAGGAAGATGATGTGGCATGCCTCCACAAACAAGTTTATCAGTGGCAAGGCCACAATGTTGTCTTAGTGAAGGTTCACAGGATTGAGCTGATGCGGGATGTCCTCGATGATGTTCATGGCAAGGTCCGTCTTGTGTCCAGCCCAAATTAGATCAAGGCATGAAATAGTTGCCCCAGCTAGTGTTTAATAGTAGTTTGGATTGTGTCTAATTATCCGAACCTTGCTGCTAGTACTCTGTTTGAATTCGTCTATGGGAACTGCTGCTACTTTTGTGTGCCCGTGAATCATGTGAGAACCATCAAAATTGTTACCGAAACAGATGCGTCCTCGCTAGTTTTTTCATGAATATGGCATGGTAAGACATAAGTTGTCACGATTTATCATACGAGCAGTGTGTGTTTTGATGAAATAGAGCAGTCGTTCAAGAACTGTGCGCCAACGTATACATAAGTACTTGTAAACACTGTTGGTGCTACCCCACTTGTAAGCAGTTGTGCAAAATACGACACATTGGCTCAGCTTGCTTCAACACTAGGCTATCGACCAGCTAACAATCAACAGTCTGATGTCTGACATATAAGCAACTATGTATCTTGTTACAGTGGTTCATGCAGTTAACTGAGGCCACAATGTAATAAATTCCAAATGTTCACACGCTAGTCCAACGCTCATGTGGAACACTCACATTAAACTCGTCTTCATAAAAAACTTGAAAAGCATAATTTAAGCAATTTTATACATCTCAATGATTCATAGAACATAACAAACATATACTAGTTCACAGCAAAAGACAAGGTTGTGAGAAGGTTTACAAATTAGGAAAAAACAAGCAAGGCTTCTCTGAGCAAAGGGCCTCCCGGCAGGCTTAAATTTCCTGGAGTTCACTCTGGTTTTTTCTTGTTGCCACCACCCAGGGTTAGGTTCTCTCATTCCAGAATAACCAATTATAATTGTGGTCTCAACTGGAATGCTGAACTGAACCATGCAGTGTACTGACCCGGTGAAATTCTTGTGCATTGCACTAAATTTAAGCACCACTATTTGCAGAAATAAGCAGACCACAATGCCTCTTGTCCGCGCACCTGTCCAAAAAACCGCCGTGTAGCCATGCTAGCTAGTCCTCGATCCATGGATGAACTAGTAGAAAGTGCATTCCGGACTAGGATACAGTTGTTTTCGCTCGTCCCTGCACTGCAATCAGGAAATAAAACGTACGAATCAGCTTCTTTTAGATTGCGTTGGTCATTCTACTTAGTTACTACCAATGTAGGAATACCTTGAAGACGGGAGGTTAGACAACTGCGACGAGGGATAGCCATCTCATTTTGTGCAGTTGTACTAAAACTGAGGTGTGTGCTTTTGATTGCGCGGATAGAAACAATACGAAGACAGACATCCCAAAACGATATGGAGATAGACATCCCTGTTTGCGCAAATATGAAATACGGTTATTTAAACAGTGACAGATATTTGCAGTGGCGTATGATTAACAACAACATCTATTGAGTTATAATTGGCACTAGATTGATAGTATGAAGATTCCTTAAGTAAGTAGCATCACATCACATCAAAAATGCCACTAGATTAACATGTAGAACAATAGCATTAGTATTACTGTCATGAGAGTAGCACATGGTCAGTAAATGTGCAATCAAATTTGTGCAGTTCCACTGGGATGAAGCAATGTTAGTGGTGTGAGATTTAAGTGTAACTGCGAAAACACAATTCATGGGAAATAAAGCAAGATGGAAGCACTTCATAAAATGGTGGTGGCATTGCTTCAATTTATCGACGTCACTAGACCATTACTTATAGTGACATTAGGTGGCATTGCTTAATGCTTCATGTGATTTTACATTAACGGTAGCGATATGGGCGTAGGGACAACAGGGGCATAAAGTGGTGAGGCAGATGTGACTGCCGAGGGCGGCAAACACTCAGGCAGCATGTCTGCATTTGTCCCATTTTTTATCTCCCCGGCGACATTTTCCTATGTGAGCACAGGAAATCTAGACCCGCTCATTCTCATTTGCGTTGTCCCCCAACACCCGTCACTTTCTTTCCTTTTTCAACCAAGAGATAGGTCCACTTCCCCCCACCCTTCGCCATTCACCATTCTTTCTTCGTCTTTTCAACCAAGAGACTGGTTGGGTAGCCAGTATCTACTACTTTCCGCCGTTTCCTCTTAGAACCAAGTCCTAGATTCATGCTACAGCTTTCTCTCTTTCTTCCCTGTTTGAACCAACTCTTAGAGTCAACTGTATGAACTAGCTTTACCTCTAATAATAGTAAAAGTCTAGGTGGCTTTGGAACAGCGTACGGAAGTAGAAAAAGATCCACACGAAGGGAGCTGGGGCAGTAGAGCAAGGCAGGTGTTCTGTTTCGAAGGAATATATACCTGAGGGTTGACGGCATGTGGCAAAGACGGCGTCAGGAGGCCGCATCTTGGCCACAATACCGCAGGGAGGAAGAAGGGGTCGGAGGCCCTCCCGAGCCGGCGCTCTCTCGGAGAGAATGGCACGGCCGCCGATCGGGACATGCGGGTAGCTGTTGGTCGAGGTTGTCCAACCGGATTTGTGACCAGCCGTGAGCTGAGAGAGAGTGTGGCCACCTATGTCTTGCTTAGATCTGGATAGCATGAGAGAGTGAACGAGAGGAACCCTAGTAAAGCAAGCGCTAAGGCTCCTGCTTATATATATAGTGGAGTGATTTTGTTGTACCAGCTTCAAAAAATGCGCTCCTACATGTACCCGCGAGTGGGTGTGAGAGAACTAGTGCATGTGTGCACCGCTTCCCTTTATGAGAGTACAATATACTATGCCCAAAGAATGTTCGCCGCAAGAGTAATAGTATAAGTGTGTGACGTGTGAGCTAAAATAAAATGTGCGTGACGTCTTTTGTTTTTTAGAAGTTCTAGGAGGGGGGGGGGGAAGAGCACATATGTGTGTGATGTCTACCTGCAGATAGACGGTGGGTGCGACGTGCGAGTCTGCGAGAGGACTAGGGAGAGTCGTGACTCGTGAGTGTGCATGTGCGTGAGAGAGAGGGGGGGGGGCGTATCAATGCATTGCATGTGTCCGTAAATCATTATCCGACAAACGTTCGCCACAAGCCTTTTCCTGACGAACGCCGTAAGAACCGTTAGATCGGCATCCAACAGTGTCAGTTTTGCCATGTCATTTAACAAAACATCCACTCCTCCTACACACAAATCTTCCACGTGAGTGTTAGCAACTGCCGTATGCTCCCTCCGTTCCGAAATGCAGTGCATATAACTTTATTGAAAATTCGAACCTCGCAAACTTTTACTGAGTTTTCGTGTACCAAATTGCACATGTAGAATACCCTGTATATATCATTTCATTCATCTTCGAGAGGTAACTATAAAGATGGGTGACGAGTCTACAAAGAAAGACCATCGTATCACCCGCAGCAATTTCAACCATCCTTTAGTGTCGAGGAATATCATAGGAACTCTATATGATATGATTTTTATAGGATTTTTTCCTTTAGAGCCAATTGGTTCATAGGAATAGAATCATATACTCCACATTTCAAAGGAAATAAACATGATATCATTTCTATAGCTTTAGAGCCACTTGGTTCATATGAATGGATTCCTATACTTCCTTAATTTCAAAGGAAAATAAACATTAGCGCATATTCAATAGAAAAGTTCCTATGATATGAACCAAATTACATCTCTTTTCTAATCCCTCCTCATAGGAATTGAGATACATGTCATCTCTAGATTCAATAGAAAAGTTCCTATGATGTGAACCAAATGACACCTCTTTTCCAATCCCTACTCATAGGAATTGAGATGCTCCATGTCATCTCTTTCCCTACAACTTCCATGTATACATCTTCTATTCCTAAATAGATAGTATAACTCACTAGTAGCTTTTTTCCAAAACATGCAACTATGGCACAAGAACTATATAGTGTGCCAATAACTTTGAAAGCTGGTCGTTGGATGAAGCTAATCCGACAGTGCAGAGATGGAAAATCCGAGCACTACTGGCCGTTGGATATCATCAACATTCCACCAGATCTGCCACATGTACAATTTAGAAGACTCCATAGTTGAACTTAAGCATAATGCACAAACCTCAAAAGACAAGCACTTCTCCTTTGTTCTAGAATCTCCTGTATCATAATTGATTTTTTTTCTAAATGAATTGCTATTATTTGTTTTTTACTTTACGCTTTACAATGCACAACCCCATGAATCTTAACATTTTTATAAAACTAATTGATTTTGAAGGAGACGAACTATAAAAACTAAACGAACATCTACATCATGCATATATGACTCAAAGCTTTACATGCTATAGTGTGTATTTATTCATAATTTGGTTTCGAAATCTCATGCGTTCAATGCATGTGTAGCTTACTAGTTTTGAGTAGAGTAGCAAATTTCACGCGGCCCCGGGTATATCAAAATGCAGGGCCCATGCATCATTTCCTTTCGGTCGAACCTACATCCACAATTTTTTGTACATATACTATATCTCCATTGGTCCCCGAACCCAAAATGCTGCCTCGTTCCCGTAAAACCAAGTGGCCCACACATATTTAAGGCGTCGACTCGAACCCGTTTACTACGACGTGGCCCCGCACGCCGTAGTACTCCTACAAACCCTACCGCCGCACTCATCGTCGGTTTTCTTCAAGAGGACAAGGGAGAAGCCGATTTGTAGTGGAGGCGCTTTCAAACAAAAGGATCTGTAGTGGAGACCCCTACCCTAGGGTGCCCTAGGTAGCTGTCGCATGCATCATTGTTTTCTCTTTTCTTTATGCTCTTGCACCCTAGAGTGAAATGATGGTTGCTTCGTCCATCCAGCTTAATGCGGGAAAGGTGGGGCTTTGTGATTTGACCCCTCATCACTCATTTTCTACTACTGCGGCGTTACGACCGGGGTGCCTCCAATTTCAGCCGCTGCTCCGAACTGTAATTTGGTGCATCATACGTGGAACAAGACGGTGGATGAGCCACATCTTGGCCAAAGGGGTCCTGTTAAGTGTGTCGCCATTTCATGTGCGGACTGACCATGCTTGAGTTGCTACGCCAACACGACAGGAGCAGCCTACCACTTGGTTTTGCTCCTTGGTGAATCATGACTATATTGATCTAGAAAGATACGTGCTGAACTACCCTCTCCGTCTCGGGTTTTTATTTTTAGGCGTCTCGGTTTATAGGGTGTGCACGTAGTTCTAGGTCATCCATTTGACTTACTAAATATGAGTTACTATGTCACAAGAAGTATATCATTGGATTCTTAAGCGGACGTAGTTGTATTTAAAAGTCAAGGGCGGGGCTTTTCCTGCGCGGTAAGCGGGGCAATTCCGCCTAGTCGGTTCGACAGAGACGCGAGAAGATGAGGGAGTAGGCTGCTGCAAACGTAGGGCTGTGTGATTTGACAGCGAGTTACTGCTGGACAGGTGGGGGCCCATGATTTGACTTGCCATTATCATTTTAACTGCGGTGCTATGACCGGTGTGAGTCTCCCGCTTCCTGACCACCTCCATGCAGGTGCCTCTCCCAATGCTCCACCATGTAGTAGAGGCTGGCTCTTGCATGAGAGCCCACTTCTCCACTTTTTCCTTGCCTCTCTTTCCTCCACATATGCAAAAATGCCATGTAAAGCGCACTATTGTACTTACTTGCTCCTACAGGTGCGAAGCTTGCCACATAGGCATAAAGTCTGATGTGGCAAGTTAATCAAGAAGAGAGAGACTAGTTTGGTGACCCAAGGAAGAAATGGTGCTAAGCGCGTGTACCTAGGTCAAAAGACAATTTTGAGTCTATAGCTAATTAAATGAAGCAAACTTAGCAACAAAAAACTAATAAGCACACCATTTCACTAGAAGAGGTCACTCATTGGCAAATGCAATAAATACTAGTACTCCCTGTGACCTGTGTCCCATAATATAAGAACGTTTTTGGCACTACACTAGTGTAAAAAACATTCTTATATTATGGGACGGAGGGAGTACGAAGAAAGAGATAGAGAGAAGTAAAAAAATAAACACTTATAGCCAACCTTATACCTAACCTTGTTGTAGTATGAGTGACTAAGTGATGACTATGTATGACATGCCAACATCAGATAGCCTAATGCACCATGTTAAATCTCCAAGGGCGCGACCGCGCGAGCGACGCAATGGTCGTGGTAGGCGCGACCATGATACGGGCTGCTGGCAGCCCTTGGATCTAAAATCAAACGGTCGCATGCTAAGTTGCTGAAAAATTGCAGAATAACCCTCCAGGATAGGATATCCACCCATAGGTCTAGAATCACGCCATGCAACCGTTCGATCTCAGATCCAAGGGCTCTCGGAAGCCTGTATCATGGGAGAATGGAAAGCCACTACCCTGCCATTCGCACGCTGGCAGTTCGCTCCTACTCGTCCCCGCACGTCCTTTAATACTATGGTGGTTCGCTCCTAATTGTCTCGTCCTTTTCACATTACGGCAGTTCCACTAATCCTAACCCTCCTCCCAATCCATGGCGTCCCAAATCTCCATGATCGGCGGTGAGTACAAGGTTAGAACCATCACCGGCGATGAGTTTGACGTCATCTACACCCGTTCTTCCGCGACGGTGAAAGGATGCCTTTCTCACTTCAGACACATGTTCGAAAAGTCAGATGATGAGTGGGTCGCTGGGCTAGATGTTGAGTACACCACAGTCCTGGGATGAGAGAAGGATCTAAAGGACGAAGATAGGAAGAAGCCCGTCGTGATCCAGGTTTGCGTGCATGACTTATGCTTGGTCTACCACATATGCCATGCCGACGTTGAATGCCTGGATTTTAAGAACTTCCTCGAGAGCAACCTAGTCAAATTCGTTACTGTAGACTTTAGGAACGACAAAGAAGTCCTGGGTCGGATAGGCCTCGTTGTAGGCAACCCCTTCGACCTCTAGAAGAATCGACTGCTGCCCTCCGGTGGCCAGCCTTCAATGCTGACCCTGGCAGGAGCCATGGTTCATCCTTCGTACCGTAAACTGGAGAAACCTCATTACACGTTTCATCGTCATGCATGGCAGCGGAATGTACTAGATATAGACCACATCCACTACGCTGCAATGGATGGCTACCTTTGTTTCAATATCTACAAGGGTTGGACGAAGAGTAAGAGCCAAGTGTGCGGTTCAAGCAAAGAAGTATCGGCCAAGAGGAAGAGGGACAAAGACGAAGTCGAGGACGTGGACGAGGACTCCGAGTGAGTAAGGTGTCAGTATCGTTGCTCCTGGTGGTTCTAATGCAGTGTCTACCGGATTAGTTGCATAGTTTAATTTCAGGCGTGCTTAGTTTAATTTGAGGGGTGTGTTGTGCTGAGCCCCCAGCAGAACTATGTTATGTTTCTTCTTGTTACATTAACTCTTCAGTATGTACATACTACTAGTATTTCTTTAATAGAATTTAGCACCCTAATTAAGCATGTACTAGATTTTTTAATAGTACTATATGCATAATTTGGCGACGAGCGCTCTCTATATGTACCACCTTTTTTTAATTTCAATTTTTGCTCCATGGTGCAATCCATCGATACTACTACTGTACAAAAGTATACATTTTTTAAAAGGCTAGAGTACTATTCATCACATATACAGCCAGTTAAATTCTCAACCTAGAACGATGTGCATGCCATGTAGTAAACCGATACGGAGGAAGTATAGTAAAAATGAGGTGATTTTACCGAGCGATCGGCGGGGGAGCATGGCCTGTCATGCGGTCCCACGTGTCATGATGTACCAAGGCGATGCGCGTGTCCCTCTTGAGGCAGAAGCAATACTACGTGGTTTGAGATGATGGCGAACCGAAGTGTGAAATAATGGTTGCTTTGTCCGTCTGGGAAGGTGCGGCATTGTGATTTGACGTCTCATTGCTCATTACTACTACTGGGCCGGTATGAGTGGGGTGCGTCCCCCTGCTGTTCTGCAGTGTTATTTGGTGCTTGACACGTCTACCCGGTTGCTATATGTCCCACATGTGAAAGGGAGCGACTTAGTTTTGGAAAAAATCTGTTTTTACGGAGTACGTACCCACTAGGGTTTATAGGGCTCATCTAAAAAACATTCGTTTTCCGTTTGATAAGTCTCAATTCTACTACTAGTAGTAGTACCATTACATCTTGGATTTCGAGGTGCGTTAGATCACCCGATGCAAGCAGTGTCAAGAGGAAAGTCACCAATGCATGTAGAAGTTCATGGAAATTTAATGGTCATTCATGCATTCGTCCTAATTAATGCCTCCGTAAACATAACTTCTTGAGAAAAACGAGCGTACTAATTACTTGTGCAAACTACAAAATTAATTCGACCACTCACCATCTACCTTGGTTGGAGAGATTTTGAAATTGAGCCATAAACTGGAAAGGAGAGAGTAGTAACTTTTGTCTCGATTACTATTTGTGGCGTTGTATAGATGCAAAATGTATTTTTTTATAGTGGCCTTGTATAAGTAAATGGAGGGAGTACTAAAGACATATATATTCCAAACAATATGATAATCTCTCTAACCAAGGTACGTAGTAGGGACGAGGAGTAAACAGAGGGAGTAGTAAAATTTTCTCCTCGTGCTGCGAGCCACCGCGCGCGTGGGCGAGGGAGCGGGCGTAAGGCGTACAGTACTACTACTACTACTACTACTACTACTACTACTACTACTACTACTACTACTACTACTACTACTACTACTACTACTACTACTACCACTACTTGTAAGCAAGCTTCACCTCATCCTGCGAGCCACCGCGCCCGTGGGTGGGGGAGACGGCGTACTAAGCAGGCTTCTCCTTGTTCTGCGAGTTGACGGGACACATCAAAAGTACTCCAGTGTATAGAGCCTTGCCTCTAAGGTAGGCCCCACATGGTTTGCCTCTTTTTTAACATAACACGTCAAGTCGCAATTTGTTTGTTCACCTGTGGTAGACGATCCTCCCTCCACCAAGTGGACAACTAGTACACGTGTCAAATTACCACGTGGGCTGCCTTTTCATACAGAAATGAGCTCCATCGTGTACCTGCGTGGGCGTGGTTGGGAAAGAGATGGGAGTACGTGTGCCGTGCGTGCACCTCTTCTCTTCGTGCACGTCCCTCACCTACGTGGGTGTGTGTGAGAGAGATACAAACCTAGACATAATGCGCCGTCCATCCCCATGCCTCCGCCCAGTCCAACCACCAGTCACCACCACGCCCCACTCCTCCTCACCTTATCTCTCATCTTTCTCCCTCCATTTTTATATACAAGGGGCCACTATCAAAATTACAATTTGCAGATATACAAGGCCACTAACACTAATCGATGCAATATTTACGGTGTTTGCCTCGTGGTACTAGCAAAGGAGGACATTAATTATCCCTTGCATGCATGCGGGAGTTTGTAAAAAATGCATCTTGATGTTCCGTGCAATGCACGGGCATCTTGCGAGTCCATGAAAACAACACATGGCAAAATTCCACGGCGAACGAGGGATTTGAATATGTTGGGAGGGGCTGTTTGGATCTTGCCTGGGGTAGCCAAAATATTGGGGCCCTTTTGTCCACCGGTGCCTTTGCCACCGATGAACGAGGAATGGCTCGGGTGCTCATGCATCCTCTAGCGCGCAGGTTGGAGACGAGCTCACACGAGTTGTGTTTTTTTGTCCCACAACGCTGCCCGAGCCGCCCGCAGACCGACCGGCGACCCGCAAATTGCGCCATCCAACCATAGTTACACACATTATGACAGCAACTCAACCAACCGGACGAAATTCACGCAAACATGTAGACAAACTGATATTTCATATAACAACGACGGAAATCATATAAAATACTGGATTTTCATACAAACATGACGGATTTCATTACATTCAAATGAACAACGCGGTGCTAGTTCTGGACAGCACAGGTATATAATACCTGGCCTAAATGTTCGCCCACCGATTGATTTGTGTTCCTCATGTCCGGCAGCACGATCACCGGACTGCCGGGAGCCCCAGAGGTATATGCTTTAGCGCAAAGGATGGCTCACTTTCCCACTGCCCAACTGATATCATTGGCTGATGCCGAAGATGATGGTGGCCGACACCGGTTCAAGTTCATGACCGGCCACTACTTCGCCATGGCCGGCACCGGCTTGAGTTCATCCTAACATTCCCCTCTTCCGTGGAGCCCATGCGGGGTCGACGAAGGTCCTCGCAACACAAGGATCCGGCAAGACACCTGTTGTGTACGCCGTTGTCGCCTCCGCGGTGGCCTTCACGGGACCCAAGCGGCGGCGGCCTCCCGTGTTCTACTTGTCCTTGATGATGGTGGCGGACGCAGAGGCGCTATCCACCGACTCGTCGCTCTCCATGCACCCGGCTTCTGTCGCTGCTTGCATGGCGCGGCCACCGGCATGGAAGTCTCGGCCACAGAAACGGGAGATGCGGTACGAGGCGGCGGCGTGGATGGCAGCAACGACGCTCGTGCGCCGATCCTCGTCGAGCTGGCCTGGAGCGGCGAGTTGCTGAACTGTGCGCCGGCTTGGGGCGGCAACTGGCTCCATCAGGCGAGGGGAGGGAGGTGGATCAGTGAGCTGCATAGCTCGTATCCGGTGGGCTACCCAGCTGGCTTGGATGCGGAATAACTACTCTTCGTAAGCCATTGCAAGAGTGGACAAAATGGTGAAGGAGGAGATAGGGGAGTGGCGGAGGTGTGCGATTCTTGGCCGGCATTTGGCCTCGTTTAAATAGGAGATTAAATAGACGGCGGACGGGAGGAGCTCGGCCGGTGTTGCGTTTAATGCCGGCCCGGTCATGAACAGACGTGTGTCCAGAGTGTCTTTCTCGGCTTCCACACGGGCGGGTTTCATGGAGGCGTTTGAATGCGGGAAGGAGGCGTGTTCAGCCGGGCGTGCTGCAAGTGGCACCCTCGACTCTAACCTAGGACACCGCGTCGTTCTTCGACTGACGTGTGGGCTCTTTGGGTACATGGCTTGCATGTCAGTGACCCAACGCAGGCAGCACATAGCAGAGGAACCTTTGGTGGGCCAGGGCGGTCAGAAGCGGGCATTTCATAAACCGATGATTGTTCATTGAGTGTGACATCATCTTTTTCATGTAGATAAGCCTACTATGTTGATAGCTCGTTCGATACATTGTGATTCATAAAGACCGCTGCAAACATCAATGTTCTGCTTATCACAGATAAGATTGATTAATACCCGTAACAATCCATGTCCTTAACAAAGGGTGCATGCACGTATAGGTTGAGCGTGTGTCTTGCGTCGTGTGTTGTATGCATGAAGGCATGTCAGTGTTGCGTGCGTGCAAGGGTACATTTCAGTGTTGCATGCATGGGTACGTACGTGCGTGTGTTCGTGAGTGCATGTGTACGTGTCAGTGTTGCACGCCAGCATGCGTGTGTGTGTACGTTATGTGTACGTGTCAGTGTTGCGCACCTGCATGGGTGCATGTCTTGCGTGTGTGCATGTGTATGTACAGGGTGAGGCTACACGTCAGTCGACTGACTTTTTGATCTCTGGTCATTAGACTTTCCAGCCATTGGATACGAAATCAAGGGCCTCCAGTTTATCATCAAACTCCACCCCACTGAGCCGCCAGCCACCACCGTCTGAACTGCCGGCCCCCGCAGCACGGCCAGCCCACGCCGCTACGTAGCCCCGTCCTCCTCGAAACCACTCCCCACCGCCGGTCCGCCACTGCACCGGCCATCCCTCTAGGCCCCCCCGTGCCGAGCTTTTTCTCCGGCGATCCCCACCCCACCGCCCAATCAACGCCCCCAACCAGAGGTCTCACGACTTCGAATACCCACCGACCACTAATTTATTACCATTTCTGTCCATCATATACGCGCTGATGGGTGGGCCCTATGGTATTGTGCGCTGCTGAATGTGGACCGTTTGACTGGTCAACTGATCATGTCATCAACAAATTATGGAGCTGTATGGTGAGCCAGTGACCGTATGATCACCCTAAAATGTACTCCTATTTTATTAACATAGTACAGACTCAAACTACCATTTTCTTTCTTACATATACGGGCTGACAGGTGGGCCCCATGGTTACGCACCCCGATGGTGCAACACTAGTTGCGCCGCGTGGAATGTTTGACTGGTCAATTGATTGTGTCATCAACAAAATACGGACTTGTACGGGTGAGCCAGTGACTGTATAATCATGACATGTATTTGTTTAACATGGTACAGAAGCAACGGCTCATATATACGCACAAGCACTCACCGCTATAAGCGCACACACGCGGACCCTACACCTATGAGCACCTTTGAGAGAGTGGGCCAGCATATATGATCTTGAGATTTTACGAAGTCACCATAGGTGCCTCGTAGTCGAGTGGAACGTCTCTTCCCACTGAATGCACATCGCCGGAAAATATTGAAATTAACACAAGGTAAATGCGAGCATCGAGACTTTAACCTTGGTGGGCTCGAGAAAACATTGGTTAGCACGACAAAATGTATGTGGTGACCGTGATGAGCTTATTCTGAAGTCCAGTGACCATATCAGGCTTTCGCTTCAAATACAATGACCGTAAGTGTCGCCAACAAAATACGGAGCACGCATCAAATGCAAAGTCCGTCAGTGTCATCAACAAAATATGGAGACGTATCGTGAGCTAGATACCGTTGTACTATTGTATATGCTTATTTTCTTAGTGGCCGATTGCATGTGTGGTGTGGTGGGCACATCATTTCTAGTTGTGGTGGGTCAACATGAAGACTCATGGGTCGGTTCCATCCTGCACCACATATAGGTTGGACTAAGACGCGTTATACGAAGACCCATGTGGAGGACTCGGCGTACAACACGAAGCTACCAGAGTCGCGGAGGACTCTATCCCCACTGGTGATAAGCCGACTATATATGATTTGTAACCCTAGGCCCCTAGTATGTTACAGAAGCTTGGGGGCTAGTTTGTCGATAGTATACACACACGCACAATGCATAGTATTCATGTGTACTTTGTACACACCCCTATCACTAATATATAGTACCAGGAGTAGGCTCTTTATTCAACTGCAAGGGTCCGAACTAGGGTAAAACTTTGCCTCGTATGACCATCCAGCATAACAGCCAGGGATATCCTACCGAATGATATGATGAAATCATATCTGCCAACTACTAAGAGAGAGGTGTGTCTGGGGGGCAATGTGTGCGAGAGGGGCCTAAAGATAATGTGCATGCGGGAGACACGTAGGCACATATATGTGCGTATAGAGGGCTAGTAGAGATCGTGCGTGTGTATATATGCATGTGAGAGAAATAGTGTTTTCCACCTGATATTAATGAAAAGAGTGGTACATAGTAGTCAGAGAGAGAGAAACAGAGAGAGCATGTGTGTGAGACTAACCGACACCCTGAGAGAGATTGTGAGCATGTGTGAAACAGAAATTCCGATGCATATAAAGTGTGTGCACTTATGCGTTAGATAGAGAGATATATAACGCGTTTGTGAGAACGGGCCGAGGCTTAGTGCATCTACGTGTAAAAGGCGGGTCTAAGCATTAAATTAAAATATAAATGGCATTATTATTTTTGGATGAGATCATGAATTTTGCAAATTGTGTATGGACGAAAATCGGTCTATCAGACACCCATACTCTATTGAATTCTAGCATGTGCATGTGTTTATTTCATATTATCGATCCATAGAGTGAGAGCGGTTTGAAATACAGGCAATGGATGCTTTTGCAATTCATATATAAACATTAATTAGTGCACTCCATGTTGTTAGTGTGAAGCACTTTATACATTTGTCACTTGCATGGATACATTCCAAATTGCTATCTACGAAATAGAATACATGTCGAATTCAACATAAAGGGGGTTTCGAAGATTCGAATTCATAGGAAGTGCATTCATCTATTTGAGCCCGAGATAATGGCATTTGTAAATCAGATGTAAAAGGGGGCATCAATCTTTGTTGTGAGTTTGAACATGCTATATATATTCGTACGCATATCTAACTTTTTTTGCAACCAAGGAGATTATATCTGGAACCATGCATGAACTGAGGTAAGTTGCATATTCTTTAATATATACTCATGTACAATGTATATTCAAATGTACCCCCTCCATTCCAAAATAATCGTAGCTTTAGGATTTTCAAGAGTAAAGATTTGTGAAGTTTGACAAATCCTGAAAGTTCAATTCAAGAGAACCGAAAACGTTAATGCTTCTGCTCCCAAATATTGAACGAAGCGCCAAATAGGCCTGTGGTCACCCGAAACCGCGCGAGACTAATGTTTGGTGGTAGGAAATTACTGTCCTCACTCTGGCCCATGTAGCCTATCGGCCCGATGTCCAAAGGTCTAAATCGGGGTAGATTTATAACTTCATCAAGACGCCAGTCTCAACCGCCTCCGAGAAGCATTCATACGCCGTGGGTGCCTAAACACCCATGTGCTCGGCCGAAATCTATCCCGCCCACATTTGGGACACCTGAGATTACTGTCCTACCCCCAACCCGCAATATGTCCGAAATTTTAGATGGGGCAAAGTTTGTAACTTTCCCCAAATTTCAAACAAGCGCATCTCAAACTGAAACATTGTTCCCCCTTAATTCCCCACATCCCTCCGTTTCCCCATTCATACTCCGTGGGCACCAAAACGCCCTCTCCACCAGCCGTGAAACCCCAGCCTCCTTTGTCCTCCACCCCATAGGGGTCAATCCACCGCTGCCCTCCTCCATCACGCTGGAGCCGGTACCCCGACGTCGTCGTCCAACGCAACCGCAACCGCAACACCCTCAAGGACTTAGCAGCTGAAGCCGAGGCAGAGCTGCCTCCACGACGCCGACGCCGACGTGTGCCGTACCAGAACCACTCCGACCACGCCGTCCTGCGCCTCACTGCTACCGCTCCACTGTCGCAACCGTCCACCGCACTGGAGCTGTTCCCACTACATCGTCGTTCGTCGCCTCGGATCTTCTTCCCCGCCGCCGACAGATGCCCACCGCACCACACTCAACAACTTGGCCATGGGTTCGTCCAAGGCTGCACCGTCCTCCACAACTTCTGGTTTCCGGTGAACCACAAGAAGATCGTTGGAAAAATAGAAGGAGGACACAGCACTGCCAGCAGAAAGAGGTACTCCTCTTCCCTTATTCGTGCAAATCTTACGTCTCCGCTCACACCGTATTCATCCCACGAAAGAAACTAGTTGAGCGCTTCTTACTGCATCTTCTTCGTGATACTAAATGCACAAGGTTTCCTCCCCTTTACTATTTCACCTTTGCTAGAGGTCAGTAGCCCGCCTGGATTTCAATTCAGGGTCAGTCGAACCACAATTAAAAGAAGCAGCACCTGCTTAGGCGCGCGGAGCACCTAGTCCGCATGTTCCCCAGGGAAGCAGCACATCGGTGTCTATCATAGGGGTGTGGGGTGCAGGAGCTGCTTGCGCCTGATCTGGAGGTCGGCGGGGCTTGAATGGATGGCCGGGGGGCGGTGCCAAGCACTGTGGTGCGGTGAGGTCAAGGGAAGGGCGCAGGCAGGGGAGGAATACTGGGCCAGTGGTTGCTGGCGTTTCGAGGAAGATCATCAACACTGACTGGCTGGAGGTAGATGAAGGTAATCTGCCCGTTCTTTCTACATCGGACGGTGCAGAAAAAATGGAGTGACCTATTTGCTTTCAGTCGACTGTTATTTTCATAGAATCCTGTAATAATTTAGTGTGCCATGCATGTTGTAGAGCTATCATATGTCTCCCGTCATTTATTTCTCACCGACCTGCTATCTGCTACCTTTACACTGTACTAATTGTGCACACACTTCACCCATATTCACACTATTCTTTTTTATGCATGGGTATTTCAGACTCTGACGCGGTGTTGATGGATGCAGAAAAGAAAAGATAGAAGTCGCTCCAGTGTAATTCGAAGATAAGCATTAAGCGTTTTAGCGCTCTAATGGGTGCAGTGTCAGAAGTTGGAGACAGTAAACGTAGCTCTGCAGTTGATGATCTCAATTGCCACACACAACCATCCCAGGTGCTTGCTTTAACTTCACGCTGTCAAATGTGGTTACATGTTGCATATGGTGTCTAGCTTGTATTGTTTCCAATTTGGTTAAATTGCATCTGCTTAGTTTACACATTATACCTTTGATAATGACATGCCTTCCTGTTTTTGATACATACTACATATGTCTATTAACCATGTTCATACATCAAACTAATGCTCTTTTGTATCCCTCGTCAGTCACTTATGATGAGACAGTCACCCGAGTGGGTTATTGTGAGACGCCCTACTCGTTTAAAGAGTGCAGTGTCATCCTCCCCACATGATTCTCAAGAAACAGCAAGGCTAAATGAAGATAGTCAACGTAGCTCTCTAGTTGATCACCGCAATTCCCCCACACCACCATCGCAGGTGCTTGCTCTTACTTGGCAGTGTGATATGTGTTTGCATGTTGCATATGGTGTCTACCTTGTAATGCTTCTAATTAGGGTAAATTGCATCTGCTTAGTTAACACATTATACCTGTGAATATGACATGCCTTCCTGTTTTTGGTACATACTACATCTTTCTATTAACCATGTTCTTACATCAAACTACTTTTCTTGTGTATCCCTCATCAATCACTTCTGACGATACACCTTCAAGTTGACAGTGTAATATTGGTTGCATCTTGCATATCATTTCAAACATGTATTGCCTCTAATTTGTTGAAGTGCCACTTATAATGAGATACATCTAACTTGGTAGAGTGATTTTGGTTGGATCTTTCATATGGTGTCTAGATTGCATTGCTTCCAATTTGTTGAAATACCTTCTGCTTAGCGTTTTTCATACATATTCCATCCTCCTACAATGTGGTTGCCATACATAAAAGTTGTGTTCGTCAGTATCATGCATCAACGAATTTGGAAGTGTGAATTTCATTCCTTTTTCTTGTGTGTTTACTTGACAAGGCAAAATCTGAAAGGACGAAGGCACGTAATGATGGTGGTCCTCTGGAGCAACCGAAAGAGATGATCTCTCCAGATTCTCCTGCTACTCGTACTGAAGTGCTAGTTCCAAATCTCATCTCCCCTACTCCACAACCCAAGGTGCTTGCTCTAACATGGCAGTGTGATATCTGGTTGCATGTCGCATATGGTGCCTAGATTGTATTGCTCCTATTTGTTAAATTGCATGTCCTTAGCTTACACATTATACATGTGAATATGACACGCCTTCCTATTTTTGGTACATACTACATCTGCCTATCACACCATGTCCTTACATCAAACTATTGTTCTTGTGTATCCTGCATCTATCGCTTATGATGAGGCAGTCAGGCGCGTGGGTTAATATGAGAAGCAATACTCTTATAAAGAATGCAATTTCATCCTCTCCACATGATTCTCAAGAAACAACAAGCCTAAATGAAGATATTGAACGTAGCTTTGTACTTGAAGACCGCACTTCCCCTACACCACCATCACAGGTTGCTCTAACTTTGCAGTGTGATATGTGGTTGCATGTTGCATACAGTGTCTAGCTTGTAATGCTTCTAATTAGGGTAAATTGCATCTGCTTAGTTTACACACTATACCTGTGAATATGGCATGCCTTCCTGTTTTTGGTACACACTACATCTATGTGTTAACCTTGTTCTTACATGAAACTGCCTCTCTTCTGTATCCTGCATCAATCACTTACGATGAGTCACCTTTATTCGTTGCATATTGCATATTATTTCTAGGGTGTTGCCATGTATTGCTTCTAATTTGGTCAAATACATTTGTTAGGGCACCCTTTTAATTTGGCAGAGTGATATTGGTTTCATCTTTCATATGGTTTCTAGCTTGCATTGATTCTAACAAGTTCAAGCACCTTGTGCTTAGTTTACACTTTATACATTATACATGTCAATATGTCATGCCGTCCTGTTTTTCATACGTATTCCATCCTCCTATCATGCGGTTGCCTTACATGAAAGTAGTGTTCGTCAGTATCATGCATCAATGAGTTCTGAAGAGCAAATTTTATTCCTTTTTCTTGTGGGTTTGACTTGACAAGGCAAAATCAAGAAAGAGGAAGGAAAAGAGTAAGGAAGGCGATGACGGTGGTCCTCTGCAGCAACGTAAACGGAGCATTTGTACCGATTCTCCTTGTACTGATAGTGCATTACAAGGTCCAAGTCTCCGCTCCCCTACTCCACCATCCAAGGTGCTTGCTCTAACTTGGCAGTGTGATATCTGGTTGCATGTTGCATCTGGTGTCTAGCTCGTATTGCTCCTAAGTAGTGTAAACTGCATCTGCTTAGCTTACACATGATACATGTGAATATGACACGCTTTCCTGTTTTTGGTATATACTATATCTGTCTATCACACCATGTTCTTACATGAAACTACTCTTCTTGTGTATCCTGCATCATTCACTTATGATGGGACACCTTTAAGTTGGTAGTGTGATATTGGTTTGTGTTTTGAATATGATTTCTAGCATGTATTGCTTCTTGTTTGATGAACGCCACCTATGACGAGACAATTTTAACTTGGCATAGTGATATTGATTGCACCTTCCATATGGTGTCTTGCAGTGTTTCTAATTTGTTGAAGTGTCTTCTGCTTAGTTACCACATCATAGGTGTGAATATGTCAAGCCGTCCATTTTTTCGTACATATTCCATCCTCGTATCATGACTTTGCCTTTCATCAGAGTAGTGTTCATTAGTATGATGCATGAATGAGTTCTGAAGAGCGAATTATATTCCTTTTTCTTGTCGGTATGACCTCACAATGCAAAATCAATAAAGCTGAAGGAAATTGGCAAGGCATTGGATGATGGTGGTCCTTCGGAGCAACTCAAACAGGGGGTCTCTACAGATTCTACTCCGCCATCCTCCCAACAAGATTCGCAAGACAACACAAGGTTGGACAGTCAACATAGCTGTGTAGATGATGAGCACATCTCCCCTACTCCACCATCACAGGTGCTTGCTCTAACTTGGCACTATTATATGTGGTTGCATGTTGCGTATGATGTCTAGCTTGTATTGCTTCTAACTTAAATTGCATCTGCTTACTTTACACATAATGCCTGTGAATATGACATGTGTTCCTATTTCTAGAACATACGTGCACATTATGAGCACATCTCCCCTACTCCACCATCACAGGTGCTTGCTCTTACTTGGAACTGTTATACGTGGTTGCGTTTTTGTATGATGTCTAGTTTGTATTGCTTCTGATTATGTTAATTGCATTTGCGTAGCTTACAACTTATACCTGCAACGATCACTTACCCATAAGACACATTTAACTTGGGACTGTGATGTTGCATCTTGCATTGTCTTCTAGCTTGTACTGCTTCTAATTTCTTGAAATGGCACTTACGACGAGACACTTTTTACCTGATAGAGTAATATTGGTTGCATATTCATATGGTGACTAGCTTTCATTTCTTCTAATTTTGTTGAAATGCCTTCCATTTACTGTTTTTTCATACATATTCCATCCTCCTATCGTACGTGTGAATATGAAACGCTGTCTTTTTTTGTATAATTCCATCCTCCTATCTTGCGCTTGCCTTACATCAAAGTAGTGTTCGCCTGTATCATGCATCAACCAGTTATGCAGAGCTAATTTTATTCATCTTCTTGTGGTTTTGACTTCATAAGGCAATATCAGAAAATAGGAAGGAAAAGAGTAAGTGAGGTGATGTTGGTGGTCCTCCGCACCAACGCAAACAGAGACTCTCTAGATTTGCCACTGCTACTGCTAATGAAGTTGAAGTACCAAGTCTACATGATGAGTTCATCTCCCGTACTCCACCATCGCAGGTGCTTGCTCTAAGTTGACAGTGTGATAATTGGTTTCATGTTGCATATGTTGTCTAGCCTGTATTTCTTCTATTTTGATTAAATTTCACCTGCTGAGTTTATACGTTATACATGTGCATATGACACGGCTTTCTGTGTCTAGAATACACTGTATCTATCTATCATACCATGTTCTTACATCAAAGTACTGTTGTTGTGTATCCCGCATCAGTCACTCATGATTGGGCGCTTTTAACATGGCAGTTTGATAGTGGTTGCATCTTGCATCGATTTCTACGTTGTACAACTTCTAATTTTTCGAATTGCCACTTATGACAAGACACTTTTAACTTGGAAGAGTAATATTGGTTGCATCTTTCATATGGTGTCTAGCTTGCATTACTTCTATTTTCTTGAAAATCCTTCTGCTTAGTTTGCACATTGTAGTTGTGAACATGTTATGCCATCCTATTTTTCTTACATATTCCATCCTCATACGGTTGTCTTACATCAAAGTATTGCTTGTCTGTATCATGCATCAATGAGTTCTGAAGAGTGATTTTATTCTTTTGTGTTGTGGGTACAGCTTGACATGGCAAAGTCAAAAAAGAGCAAGGAAAATAATATAGTAGGGAGTGTTGTTACTCATCGGGTGAAATGGAAAAGGATCTGCTGTCGAGATTCTGCTGGTACTTATAGTGCAGTAGAAGGTCCAAGTCCACCAGCTAAATCTACAAACACAGTATCACCTGCTCCACCAGCTGCAGCATCCGCTTGAACTGTACCAGCATCTCAACGAGTTACTCATTCGTTTGCTCCGGAACTGGCCAGTTCCCAAGCTGCCTTCACACCTAACACTACTTCCAAAGCACTGCTGACACAACAGGACTTGGCAAGATCAGACAAACCTCATGAGCATCAACACCAAGACGGTACCTGACCGAGTCAAGTTGCAGTTGCATGCTCCTTTATGTGTACTCTCATAGTTTGATGTACACTAACACTTTCCATATTCGTTGCTGAACTAGCACCACGGTGCAAGCGGAAACAGACATCAGGGATAATGCTTGACAGATTAAAAAAAACTAAAGGAGGAAGAATGGAGATCCATTTTGAGGCAGGTTTAAAAAGGCCACGTGATGCTACAGAGTCAGCCAAGTTAGTATCAGAGGCAGCCGTTGCCGTTAGGTGTCATGCACGTATCCTCCCAACGTGGATCCAGTACAGGAATGAGAAAGACAATACCTAGTTTAACACCTTCCTTGACCATTTATCCGTAAGTAATGTTATTCATCACAATTAGTAATATTGTCTTGCTCTGTCCCATACTTTCTAGCTTCCTCCTAATAAGACTCACATTCTTTTTTCAACGGATGAGGTTCAAATTGGATCCGAAAGATGATGCAACTAAACAAGCATGCACTCATGTTTTTCAGTCTGCTCTACGACAGTATCGGTACCACCTTAGAAAATCTCACTTTGAAGGCAAGGCTAACAATGAAATCGCCCAAACATCTCCAGTGGAATCTGTTACAGATGAAGACTGGACAACCCTCATTAAACACTGGTCTGATCCAAAGTATCAGGTAGGCTATATGTATTTGATCAGACCACATATTGAACTTGTATTTATGTATGTGCCTTACAAGTGTATCTTCTTCTAGGCTAACTGTTTGAAGAACAAAACCAACCGTTCTAAAGTGATATTACAACAGACAACAGGATCTCGTAGCTATATTGCACACTGCGAGGCTCTTGTAAATAGCTGCTACTTTCTTCTTTTTTTGTGTCATACTATCGTATCTATATTGACTTGTTCCAAATATAGAGGAAAGACCGTGCAGACCAAAAAGAACCTGAACCAAATGCAGTGCAAATCTTCAAGGATTGCCACACCAGCAAGATGAAGGGCATGAGCACACTAGTTCAAGCCGCTGTTGTAAGTCCTTACTCCTCCTGCCTTGAACTGATTGGTACTGTGATGTGTTTTAACTACTTGGTTTGCAGCCAATGTCAGTTACTCTGTTCACTTTTATACACAGTTGTCTTAACGTATCATTTCACCTTACATGGTTTAAAAGAGATGAAGGATATTCTTTTGGTATTGATCTGTAATCTAGTTGTTATGTTCACGTGCGCACACAATGATAAAATAGCGTGTTTGTTTTATATTTGTTTGCCCATGATATGAATGATGTCATACTATGTTCATCCTACTTTAAACCATGTCTCTTTATCCTTAGATGTCAAAGAATGTGAGGAAATAGACAATACAGTAGGCATGCTACATGGACATATGTTCCGAAAGTGATTTTATTATGTAGTTGGCACTACAATACATGCTAATGTATTACAGTAGTTCACCAAAATAAGTTATGTATAAACGTTTAACCTACTTTGTTTGTTTTTGTCTCATTAGTAACTTATCAGGTACACTAATCTACAAGTTCAAACTTTCAGGAAGCTATGGAACAAATGATTGAACAACCACAACCACCTGAAGATGATGAGGCTACCACAGGCACAATGTCACCTCTTGCTGCAGTGCGTCAGTATCTCTCCACTAACAGTGCAAAAAGCACCTTCCTGCGTAATTCTAGGTTGGTTGTCAAGGTAACCTCATCCAAATCGCCTACTGAACAAAATCTTCCTGCTAGACAGAGTGATATATCTGTGCTCCAGACACAAGTCCAATCCCTAATGGACGTCGTTTCATAAACAAGAATAGTGGTTGATAAATGTCGTCAAGATATGAATGGTTTTGAAACCAGAATATCAGACATTCGCTTCGTTGTTCAAGAGCAATTGTGGAAAAAAGGTGGAGATCGTGCTGCTCCATCAGATTCTACAGCCTGGAACATTAGCACTCATGTCAAATGATCTGTGCTTCTATACATCTCATGGTGCTTTTATCTAGAAGGACTGTAAACTTTATGCCACAGGCCTTTTGTTGTATGGTTGGAATTTATTTTGTTGTGATACAACATTTATGATGCTGCCACAGGCTGCAGTAATTACGACGCTATTTTTGTATAGTGTAGGTTTATCTTAGTAATGTATTCGGCCGAAAGCTTCGTAGGAGCCCAACATGCCAACATTCGTCGGGCCCATTCCAATTAGGCTAAAAACGATTACAGGCCGAATTGGCATGTAGCCCACTAAAAATATCTGGGCCTAAATCAGCATAAGCTTTCATATTTTTCTGGTAGATCTGTGCCCATAGTGGGCCTTTAACAGGCCTAAACATAATTTGGGCCCTCAGTAAAAATAGGCCGTTTACAAGTGTAAATATCTCGAGCCCATAAAAAACATGGGCGTTTAATAGACCGAAAGTGAGATTTGGCCCTGATTGTGCCAAATAACCCACTAGTCTTAGCAGGTCGAAATGGTGGCCCATTTACGATGCGGATCCTTGATAGACCAAAATTCAGACGGACCGTAAATGCTCCGACCGAATACATGGGCCTTTAACAGGCCGAAACTTCGGTCGGGCTAGATTATCGTCATTTTTATATGGGCTGTTAATGGGCCCGATATGATGTTGGGCCACATATGGTCCATGGTTTTCGTCCGGCGTTAACAGGCCGAAAGTGGCCCAAATCTATAGTGGGCCTCTAACAGGCCGAATGGCAGACATGGTCGAATATGACCCAAATCTTTCACGGTCGTTTATGGGCCGAAAGTTTTGATGGCCTGTAAATGGGCCCAAATGAAGCAAGACCTTTAACAGGTCAGAAATACACCGGGTCGTAATTCGGCCCAATTACTTAACGAACTGTTAACGGGCCAGAAGTGACTATGGGCCGCGTTGATGACAATTTTAGGACAGGTCGTTGACGGGCCGATTTAATAGAGAATATTGGGCCTTTAGCTGGGTCGGCCCATTATGGTATGCAGAATCTTGTGGGCCTTTAGCTGGGCCGGCCCATTGTGGTCCACAAAATCTTGTGGGCCTTTAGCTGGGCCGACCCTTTATGGTCCGCTAAATCTTATGGGCCTTCGGTTGGGTCGGACCATTTAAACTTTATGGGCCACTTTTGGGCCGGTCCACGTGTCAACATATCATAGGCCCATCTCGACCGTTGGATGAGTGACACCTGTGCCAATGCGGAGCTGAGGCGTGGATCCGTCAGCCAATGAGAATTTTACATGTGGAAAATCGGCATTGGTCGTGGCTGTTAGCGGGTTATCAGATCCAAAAAACGGACCCGATAGGTTAACGGCGGTTAACGACGTCCCGTTACGGTGGATGCCACGTGTCGGTCACCCTTGACGAAAGCACTTCTATGTCGCGCGATTTATCGTCATGGAAGTGGACACTTCCGTGATGATAATTTTGGTAATGTCATGGAACACTTCTATGACAGCACAGGTATGACTATCTTGATTCTGTCATAAAATCGTCATGGATGTACATGCATGACAGAAAACGCGACCTACTGTGACAAACACGTATCATCACAGAAGTGTATTGTTTTTGTAGTGCCGCCGGCCGATGAAGATGCGCCGCTTACCTGCTCGTCGGTGGCGATGCGCGTCAGCGAGAAAGTGCGAACAGAGGAAGAATGGTGGCGGGAGTTGGGGCGGTGAGGGAGGGGCTAAATAGGGGGTGGAGCAGCGGGAGGTGAGCCGAAATCCTCCCGCCAATTTTTCGGCGAGGCGGGCGAGCTCGCGCCATCTCCCCTGCTCGCACGAGGGGAGAAGCACGTCGCCCTCCCCTGCCTCGCGTGAGCCAGGCTCGCGAGCTACTACCGAATCGTGCGTTCCCCCTGGGCTTGGTCTGGACGTGCTTTAAGTTCCATGCGATGCGGGCTGCACAGTGAATGCAGGAAAACAAACGGGCCAAATTCTTTGCGCTCGGGCCAGGCTGGGCCTAATGCGGGCAACCAAACACGCCCCTATAGGCTCCTCCCTGTATCTCCTTCCGATGCAATCTCCTCGACACAGCTGCATGGGCGTGTCTCCAGCCGGCTGGCCTCCCTCGTCGATGTGTTGCTATTTTCTCACGCCCCCGCCCCCGTTCTCTCGACTGGGTGTGTTCTGTATTTATAGGTTGAGAGGGATAGCTATGGCGCTGGTTGCAACCGCCGTTTGGTTGTTCCGATTTCTATGGACTAGATAGAGATGAATCGTTTGCCTAATCTTATCAGCATCTTCTCTTCTTGAGGCGCACGCTCCTATCGACGGCCATGAGTGCATTTAGATACGACTTTGGGATGTACGCGTCTAGCCGGGCTGATAGCTATACGTGGAGTTTGGCCAGTATGTGTCAGTAGTCGTCGCGACCGTCACGTATATGCAGGATGAGCATTGTTCTACTGTGTTGTACGTATTGCCGCTCCCCTCGGCCCAAAGAGGCTGCGTGCGGCGTTGCTACAATACTTGCTCTTCGATGCATGCATGTACTAGTACGTAGGCAATTCTGCCATGCACCATGTACAAGGCTAATCAGCCAACGCATGTATGCACACACTAGTCCATGTGTACGTATTCATTCTTCCCTTCTATCCTGCAAAATAAAGCTATAAAGAATATATTTACCTTTTCTTCTTTTGTCACAAAATCACGTCGAACATCCGTATCCACTGTGCTACCTCCGGATGTGTCATCAATCTTGGAAATACAGGTCCATCTTCATTCATCATCTATTGGGTTCAAAGGTTTTGGGATGAGATACAAGAAAGGTGAGGAGAGGTACACACAATACAAACAATAGTTTTGAAGAAATGAGTTTTATTTTGTGGCTTTCGGAAAAACATCAAACAAGAGACAGCTCACAAATTGTCGCATCTAACGTAAGTATATATAACATGAGTTTGGTCTTCTAAAGGTCAAATAAATCTTTAGAGTCTTCAAATTCTTCAAGTCTTCGGAGTCTTCAACTCTTGTAGCTTCAACTCCTCTAATGCATGGTGAAATACTCATTACTCTGAAGAGGCCATCAGTTATCTGATATCTTGTCCTTAATGGACACGCTTGAGTTGATCCTCCGTGTGGTCGAAAGGCAACGGGGTATATTCTAACTATTTGAGGTAAGAGGGACCATTTGATAAATTAGAAGAGATGAGAAATAAGGGTGTTTTTGAAAATAAAGTTTTGGAGAAATCCTGTCCTAGGGCTTTCTGATTTCTAGGGTCACGTCCTAAAGTTAACATGTGCTCTGATACCATATCTGTAGCGACCCAATCTCAAACGGTCAAGCCTCTGTGTATCTGTGTCATCCCTGAATCAGTATGCTGGCACACACAATACATCAATATATATATCAAAGTGCAATCACATGTATAAATAACGTAAAACTGATATATACATCATAAGTCTCAGCGAAAACAATAAAACGGGTGTGGAGTCCCATCAACGCCATCGACAAGTTGAATGTAGACCATTACCCTGTATCGTACTCTTACTTGTCGGAAGAAAAATATCTGCAACATGAGACGTTGCAGCCATATAGGTCAGTACATTGAATGTACCGGCAAGATCACAATAAGAAAAATAGATGATAAAACTATATATATGCAATATGGCTTTTGTGGCTCTGTGTCTGAGTTTTGTTTGCGTAGAAGCTGGTTTACTTTCCCTACAACAAAGGAAATCACGAGTCTTCACTACAGAGTTATCTACAGTGACATGGTTCCGCCAACCGATGTCTCATAGCCCAAATCATCATAAGTTGCCCACAGTTAAGTTTTCGATCCGGTGTTGAGAATTCTGAGATAGATCCAAGTCCAGAGGCTCAAATTGTCCATAACCGGGGACACGGCTAATCGATTAGGTTTAAACCCTCTGCAGAGGTTTGTACACTTTACCTGCAAGATTCGATCCCTCTTTTTATGTTCTCGCACTTCAGGGTGTCTAAGAACAAAAAGACCGAAACATGGTCTTCCGAAGAGTTCCCCTGACCACTGTCCGGTGCTCATCCAATCCTACCGTAGTTCTACATCTGCTAGCACCGTCCCAGCCAGAGTCACCACTAGGGTCAACCATGCCAGAGCCCATAGTGACTTGCAGTTGCATAGGTAAGCTTCCGGGCATGAAATATTCATCCATCTCTTTGAGTCTGGGTGAAGCTTTCCGCAAGATGTCATGGCTCTTCTCCATGCATCCCGGCCATCCACTGGTTGCTCCAGGGTGCCCATCAAATCCATCCTTCACCCAGTAGTGTGTATTGAATTCTTGTCTCAAGTCTTGAAGTCTTGAGGTCCTGACGATGAAGTCCCTTGCTGATGCCATCATGAAATTGTCGTCATTGACGTAGAGTCCTCCATTCTCACAGCACTCCTGAACACTCGTACCAACCCTGTCTACTATAGTGTAGCATTAAAATAAATAACGTCCCGGGCTTGGTAACAGGGTGATGGGTTCCTACCTCATGCATACTACTCAACTACAAGGATTCAATATCACTACTGAAGGGAATGTTGCAAAGATGACACTAAATGCAATAAAAACATAGATATGAAAAACATGGTCAAAGTAAACTTGCCTGGTATTACTTGATGAAGATATAACACTCTCAGAATAATGACTTGGTAGAACTATTCGTCAGTCCACTGAAAATCTACAAACATTGCATTCACATAAGCAATCATTCTAGCAAGCAATTTCTCGCAATCATAATAACAATTTCAACAAGGAAAACTAAATAAGAAACTCAAATAAAATCCAAATGACTTCGAGGAAAACTACGAGAAAAACTACTAAGGAAAAGTCTATGACTTTTCTACAAACAATAAAAATAGTTTTCGTCCTACAAAAAACTTAACAGGAAAATAAAACTCTATACTAATAAATTAACAGAAAAGAAAATGTAAAACAACTAATTTAACATAAAGTATTTCTCATAAAATTTTACTAGCAAAAAGAAACACATAAAAAGCTTTTATAAAACTCTAACTATGACCTATACAAGATTTCATACAAAACTAAAGAAAATAATTTTTTAAAAGAAGAATAAAATTTGTCCACTGTTCAACAAGAGAAACAAAACTAAATTTATTAAAAAGACAAAAAGGTTTTTAGTTAAAAACAAATAAATACTAAGGAAACAAAAAATAACCCTAAACTATGCAAAACCGTACTGTTTTGCCTAAAACCCTAATTTAAAATAATAATAAAACAAGTTGCAAAAGCCTACTATTTAGAGAAAAGATCAAGTGATCACTAGCAAACAGAATTAATCAAAAAGCTATTTTTAAATACGTAGCAATCTAGTGTTTGTAACAAATCTGTTTGAATTCAAAATAAAAAAAGTTCAAAAATAATTTTCCTTGGTTTCTCTAGATAGATGAGATTTTTTGTGAAACCATAGAAAAAAGAATCATCAAAATCAGAGTTGTAGATCTAAAGATATAAAAAAACAAAACTGAAGCTAAAAAAACAGAAACGAGAAAAAAAACAGATGTTGCGCTTGCTGCATAGCAGGCTGTACAGGGGTGTGCGATTCGAATCTATACGGTGGTTGGCTGTAAGATAACTAAAACTCTAGCATGCGCTAAAAAAACTGTGAGCGGTTCATTCTAAACCAATCTAAAACCGAAAATAAAAACCGACCTAGTAAAAAAACGATCTAAACAAACCCTTTTTTTCTACAGGAGAAGCAAAAGAGTACATCGAGGACGGAGCGTGCGTGCGCGTACACGGGGCGGGCGTCGACGTGGGGCGGCGACTCCGTCGAGCTTCGGCATCAGTGGAGGAGTGGGTCGGGTGTATCTCAGAGTGGGGCTTTACGGGGTGTTGGAGTCGATCGTCGGGAACGCCGGCATTGAGCGGGGAAAGCTTGTTTCTCCGCTGAACTCCCGTGCTCCAGTGTCGGCGTACGAGCCCGAAGTAGCTCTCTGGCATGGACAAGAAGTGAAGAAAAGATGTCACATAGATGCACATCGATGAGAGACTTGGATTGGTAGAAGAAGATGGTCTGGGTTGGCTTACCGGCGTCAAGAACGTCCGGTGAACTCCGTGAATTCCGGCGAGATCCAACTCGAAAGCGTGGGTGTTTCAGGATGGTCTGGGCGAAATTTTTTAGGGGAATCGGTCGAGGAGATGTTATGGTATATAAAGGACGTAGTCTTGGGCGAGGGGAAAGTTGGGGATCGAATCCCCGAAGAAACGGACGTGAAGGCATGCACGGGAAACTTATGTGAGGAGGAAGAAGGGAGCGATGTCCATGTGCCAAATACGCTTGTGGTTTGGACTTGGTGCGGTAAGGCAAGTGGGCCGGCCTGATAGGGGAGAGAAAGAGAGGGAGCTGAGCCTCGATGGCTTCGGCCGAAAACAAACATTTTTTTAATAGAAAAAACTAAAATATAGAGAAATAAATAAAAATTGTATATAGACAGATTGGTTGTCAAAAAATTCAGAAAAAGATTTCCTAAAACATTAACTATTTTTCAACTTCAAACAAAGCAAACAGTGCTACTGTTGCAATAAAACCCAATAAAAATCATTTTTAAAATACCAAAATGATTTCTAAATTATTGTCTCCTAATTTTCCATTGAAGGGAATCATTTTACCCTTATTTCCATTTAATTATTTTTAGGAGAAAAATAATTTGAGTAAAAGGCAAATAACTCCTAAATGAAAGTGGTTTTCGAAATACCTTCAAAGTGCTTTCAATTTGATTCTTTTAAACTTCTAACTCGTAATTCATATAATTTGAAGAATTCATTTAATCTTCTCTCATGAAAATCATCGAGTTGCATAAAGTTTCAAATTTGAAATATTTTCAGATGGAATTCAAATCTTTTCAAAACCCTTTTCTTTTCAAATGGAAGAAGTCATATCATCTTCACTCTAGAGTTTTGTGATGAAATGAATTTGAATTCATGGACATCAAATTGCAAAGATGGTAGTTTTTGGAAAGTCCTTTTATTCCCTCTCATTCATCTTTCAAAAAGTTTCGAATTCCACCCATTTCACACAATCAATCACACAAACAAACAATTAAAACTATTTATTTATTATAACATTCCAAAATTTAGAATTTTGGGATGTTACACTTACACTCGCCACAAGCTACAACATGAATACAACAATTCATCAAAACATAGTAATCATCATACAGAAGAGCTGGATCCGACTACGGATGAAATCATTTGAAAAAGAAAAACGACATCCACGCTGCTAATCCCGGGCTTCCAACCCGGAACCTATCCCTTGATCGAAGAAGAAGAAGAAGAAGAAGCAGAAGAAATCCAAAACAATCAAGCATCGCTCTCACGTCAAAGCATCACTTTACCTGTACGTGAAACTATGGTTGTAGTAATTTGTGAGCCACGAGGACTCAGCAATCCCATTACCATGGGAATCAAGACTAGCAAAGCTTAATGGGTATGGAGTGGATAAGTGTTGAGGTTGCAGCAAGCACTAAGCATTGTATGGTGGCTAACTTACGAGTACAAGAGTAAGAAGAGAAACTATGCATAACAGTCGCAAACTATTAATGATTAACAAGTGATCCTGAACTTCTTATGAGTCAAACATAACCCCACCATGTTCTCTTCCCGAACTTGCTCGAAAAGATACAGTCATGGTTACACACGCGGTTAGTGTATTTTATTTCGTTTCTAGTGTCAAGTTCTCTACAACCGAAAATCATAAATTTCCCATCTGCCACATAACCGCGGGCACGGCTCTCGAAAAAGAATAAACCCTGTAGGGGTGTCCCAACTTAGCTCATCACAAACTCTCACGATCCACGGAGGAAAATCCTCCATTCCGGAACAACCCTATCAAGCTCGGAATCCCAGTTCACAAGACATTTCGACAATGATAAACAAAACCAGCAAGACCGCCCGACATGCTGACACCCTGATAGGAGTCGTGCATATCTCATCTCAGGCCACGATCGGATGTGACATCCTACGAGTAAAATCAATCCTCGAGTTTCCCCGTGGTGGCCTTGCAGTCTACCCGGTTTGGACCAACACTCATGACGAGCACTGGCCCGGGTTGTTGATTAATTATCCTCGGGGTCCAGAAAGTCCATATGCAAGTTTTAGTTGTTATTAGGCAAATGGTAAAACCAAAGTTGGGCCTTGTTGGAAGACTTTTATTCAAAGCGAACTATCGAGGGGGGCCCATAAACCCCAACCGTGTTAGGAACGCAAAATCAAGGAACATAACACCGGTATGATGGAAACTAAGGCGGCAAGAGTGGAACAAAACACCAAACAAAAGGCCAAGCCTTCCACCCTTTACCAAGTATATAGATGCATTAATTAAATAAGAGATATTGTGATATCCCATGATATCCATGTCCCAACATGGAACAACCTGCACTGCACCTGCAACTAGCAATGCTATAAGAGGGGCTGAGCAAAGCGGTAACATAGCCAAACGATGGTTTGCTGGGATGATGGAAAAGGTTAGAGGCTTGTCATGGCAATTTGGGAGGCTTGATAAACAAATGGTAGGTAGCGCGAGATAGCGATAGCATCGAGACAACTAGCAAACCAAAGATAGTAGTGATATTCAGGGTAGCGGTCATCTTGCCTGAAATTCCGCTAGGAAGAAGATCGAATCCATGAAGTAGACGAACCAATGTAGTGAAACTAGCAAACCATTTTAACATGTCATTTATGCAAATTAATGCAAACACTAAGTTTAAACATTTTAAACATGGATGAAAGTTGCATATTATTATTCTATGCAAAATTCTGATCATTTTACATATAAAGTTTGTTTAAATCTAATGCATGGTTATGAAGTGATTAAATGCATGAATTTGAAGGACTTTTCGGTAAAACAGAACTTCCCTGGAAAATTACTAAATTCGTGAGAGCCAAAAAAACAGGATTGGGCTGAATTTGAAGCATGTTGGGCCAGCAGTGCGCAGGGCACTGGATCTGGTGGTGCTCACCATGGGCCAAATCTGGCCTGTTGGTGGAGTTGGTGTGTTGGGCCGGCGAGGATGTGTCCAGGCGAGGAAGAGGCTGCAGCGAGCCAGGGGGTTCGGTGCCTCGCTCGAGCTCGATGCAGAGCATGACGCGGCAGCGGCTGCAGGCGAGCTCGTCAGGGGACAGGTCGACGCAGGCAACTCCGGCCGGGATCCTCCGGATCGAATGTAGCAGAGGACGGAGGGACCCTGGGGCGGCTCGATTTGGTCAGTGACGGGGCCGAAGGCGCGGGGAACGACGGCAACAGGAGCTCAGCGAAGGACCTACAGGGCCATGGCAGGGAAAATTCAGAGAAGCAGCAAGGAAGGAGATAAACACGGGAAGGGAAGCAGCGGCAGGGCTCATCGGAGGACAAGCGAGCGGCAAGGACGAAGTAGAGGAGGAGCTCAGGCGCGGGCGGATGGCGAAGCTCCGGCAAGGTCGGGCATGAGGCGCACATGCCGGGAGCTCAGGCGGGGCAGCGCTGCTGCTGCTGGCTCCTGTGGCCTCGGACGAAGGCGGCTGCCGGCGGCCGGACGCGTCCAGGAGACAGGGGAGGTAGAGGCGCTGGGCAGGGGAGATCGAGCAGAGGAGGCATGGCCTCGGGCTCGAGGAGGAGGAGGCTGCGGGGAGCTGCGGGGAAGGATGGATGGGGATCGAGAGGTGGTGGCTGTGGTTGGGAGGCGACAGAAACAAGGAAGGTGGTCGGCGCGATCTGGTTGGGTGGAATGGATCGGTAGGGATCCCGTGGTTCTACAAATGGATAAAGGAGTGTCTATATATAGGAAAAGAAAGGTGATTTGGATCCTCCGATCATAATCGGACGGTCGTGGATAAATAGATTAGGTAGCCCAAATAAAAAACCGAAGATATTTGAGGGACACTCGGAGATGACTCGGACTCATCAGTAACGATTGCCCGGTTCAGGTTCAGGGAAGTTTAGCACGCGAGGGGTCAATGCATTGCAAAGAGGATAGGCGGTTTGACAAGAGGGAACCGAAAACCCGATTGGTCACAGAATGGTCAACTAAGGCAACAGGGAGAAGGGGCAGCTACGAACGGATGCAAGTTTTAGTGAAAACATGCAGATGCAATGCGAATGATGCAATGATGAATGCAATAACCAAATAAATCACACAACGACAACGAAAAACATGGAAGGCATCTGGAGCGTCGGTCTCGGACTGTTACATAAATGAATAACCGTCTCGCAATAAACAAGATCCAAATATAATGTTCATGCTCAATGCTGACACCAAATAAAAATATTAAGGTCTAAAACTAATCCCGAAGGTAGATGTAGAGGTAGCATGCCGACGGCGATCACATCGTCCTTGGAACCATTCCCGATGTGCATCGTCACCTCGTTCTTAGCCAATCTTCATTTATTCCGCAACTCCAATTTTGAGTTACAAATATGATCAACTAAACCAATATCAAATACTCAGGTGCTACTACGAGCATTAGTAAGGTACATATTAATAACATGTATATCAAATATACATTGTTCACTTTGCCATCCTTCTTATCCGCCAAGTATTTGGGGCAGTTCCGCTTCCAGTGACCATTTATTTTGCAATAGAAGCACTTGGTTTCAGGCTTGAATCCAGCTTTGGGCTTCTTCACAGGAGTGGCAACTTGCTTGCCATTCTTCTTAAAGTTCCCTTTCTGTCCCTTGCCCATTTTCTTGAAACTAGTGGTCTTGTTAACCATCAACAGTTGATGCTCCTTGATTTCTACCTCCGCTGATTCCAGCATCGCAAAGAGACCGGGAATCGTTTTTGTCATCCCTTGCATATTATAGTTCATCACAAAGCCTTTGTAGCTTGGTGGCAGTGACTGAAGAACTCTGTCAATAACACTCTCAACTAGAAGATCAATTCCCAGTTGAGTGTGACGCCCCTGATTCATTCTACACTAATCATGCACGCAAACGTGTACGATCAAGATCAGGGACTCACGGGAAGATATCACAACACAACTCTAAAAGCAAAATAAGTCATACAAGCATCATATTACAAGCCAGGGGCCTCGAAGGCTCGAATACAAGTGCTCGACATAAACGAGTCAGCGGAAGCAACAATATCTGAGTACAGACATAAGTTAAACAAGTTGCCATAAGATGGCCAGCATAAACTGGGATACAGATCGAAAGAGGCGCAGGCCTCCTGCCTGGGATCCTCCTAAACTACTCCTGGTCGTCGTCAGCAGCCTGCACGTAGTAGAAGGCACCTCCAATGTAGTAGGAATCGTCATCGACGGTGGCGTCTGGCTCCAGGGCTCCAGCATCTGGTTGCGAGAACCAGGTAGAAGGGAAAGGGGGAAAAGAGGGAGAAAAGCAACCGTGAGTACTCATCCAAAGTACTCGCAAGCAAGGAGCTACATTACATATGCATGGGTATATGTGTAAAGGGCCATATCGGTGGACTGAACTGCAGAATGCCAGAATAAGAGGGGGATAGCTAATCCTGTCGAAGACTACGCTTCTGGCCACCTCCATCTTGCAGCATGTAGAAGAGAGTAGATTGAAGTCCTCCAAGTATCATCGCATAGCATAATCCTACCCGGCGATCCTCCCCTCGTCGCCCTGTGGAAAAGCGATCACCGGGTTGTCTATGGAACTTGAAAGGGTGTGTTTTATTAAGTATCCGGTTCTAGTTGTCATAAGGTCAAGGTACAACTCCGGGTCGTCCTTTTACCGAGGGACACAGCTATTCGAATAGATAAACTTCTCTATAGGGGTGCACCACATAACCCAACACACTCGATCCCATTTGGCCGGACACACTTTCCTAGGTCATGCCCGGCCTCGGAAGATCAACACGTCGCAGCCCCACCTAAGCACAACAGAGAGGTCAGCATGCCGGTCTAAATCCTATGCGCGCAGGGGTCTGGGCCCATCGCCCATTGCACACCTGCACGTTGCGAGGTCGGCCGAAAGCAGACCTAGCAACCTCCATTACAAAGGAAGTTGCGTTAACGCAGTCCAACCTGGTGCACGCCGCTCCATCGCTGATGTCAAGAAGGCTTCGGCTGATACCACGACGTCGAGTGCCCATATCTTTCCCGCGTAGTTGGTTAGTGCATATAGGCCAGTGGCCAGACTCAGATCAAATACTAAGATCTCGTTAAGCGTGTTATTATGAAGTAACCGTAGACACCGACCAAGGCCAGACCCACCTCTCACCTAGGTGGTCTCAACATGCCCTGTCGCTCCTCCACATAGTAACAGTCGGGGGCCGTCGGGAACCCAGGCCCACCTCTACCGGGATGGAGCCACCTTTCCTTTCAGCCCCCACATCGGAATCACTTGCGGGTACTCAATGAGCAGACCCGACTTTATTCACCATATGTATAGCATGTATGTATGTATAATATATACCCGTGATCACCTCACAAGTGATCACGGCCCGATAGTATAGCAAGGCAGACTGACAAGAATGTAGGGCCAATGATGATAAACTAGCATCCTATACTAAGCATTTAGGATTGCGGGTAAGGTATCAATGACTATAGCAACAATGACATGCAATGCAATAGAATAGGAGTAACCGAACAGTAACATGCTACACTACTCTAATGCAAGCAGTATAGAGAAGAATAGGCGATATCTGGTGATCAGGGGGGGGGGGCTTGCCTGGAAGCTCAGCCGAGAAGGAGGGGTCGTCAACACCGTAGTCGTACTGGGTAGCAGCGGCATCGGTCTCGATGTCTAATGAGAGAAGAGGGGAAGAAACAATAAATATAATGCAAACATAAGCATGACAGTGCATGACAAGACAATGCGCGGTGCTAGGTGTGCCCTAACGCGGTAGGAGGTGATACGGACGAAGGGAGGAAACATCCGGCAAAGTATTCCCGGTGTTTTGCGTTTTCGGACAGATGAAACGAAGGTGAAATATTGCAGGTTTGCTATGCTAGGGATGTGTGGCGGGCGAATGGACTGCCTATCCGGATTCCTCTCGTCGTTCTGAGCAACTTTCATGTACAAAGTTTTTCCATCCGAGCTACGGATTAAAAGATATGATTTTCAAAAGAATTTATTAATTTCTAGAATTTAATTAATTATTTAAATTAATTCGAAATTTTATTTATGACATCAGCATGATGTCATGCTGACGTCAGCAGCCAACAGGGGTTGACTGGTCAACCTGACCAGTGGGTCCCGTTCGTCATTGACTAGACTAACTAATCATGATTAATTAGTTTAATTAGTTGTTTAGTTTAATTAATCAAAATTAATTAAGTCAATTAATTCTTTAATTAATTAATTAATTAAATTATTATTCATTTTTTATTTTTTATTTCCATTTTCATTTTAATCAAAAGGGGCGTGGGGCCCCCAGGCAGTGGCCCATCGGGGCCAAGCGGGGCGGACACTAGCGGGCAGTGGCGTGAGCGCCCGAACGGGCACGAGCCCGAGAGGGCACTGGGCACGCACGACGCACACCAGCGTCGGCAGCCAGAGCCACTGGCAGGGCGCGGCGGAGCGGCAGCCAGTGAGGGGGGGCTCGGGAGGAGCGCCGGGCGGGTGCACGCAACCGAGGATGGCCGGGGCACGAGCGGGCGGGACGGCCGACCGTGGCGGCCGGAGATGGGGTGCGGGTGCGCCGGCATGAGGGTGCCAGAAGTGCGGCGAGCTAAAGGGGGAACCGCGCCGCGGGGCTGTGGTAGTGGTGGCTGGGCACGACGACGGCAGTAGGGAGCAGCAGCAGGGGTCGGCGGTGAGCGGGCGGATGGGGTCGGGACTCGCAGTCCGGCGATGGATTGGTGCGTTGAAGAGGGCGTTCAAGCGCTAGCACTCGTGCGCATCCAACAGGGCAAGCGGTAGCAGTGGGGGGTGGCCGGAGCACGAGGGGGATCAGAGCTCCGGTGCGGTCGTCGATGGGGAGAGGGAGGAGATAAGGCCGGAGCCTCACCGCGGGCCATAGGGTCAAGGCAGCGGTTGTCGAGGAGGAGACGGAGACGACGGCAACGCGGTGACGAGGTGCATGCCGGCGAGGAAGCGTTCCGGCGACGTGGCCTTCGGCGAGGCGGCGATGCACGGCGGCGTCGTGGTGGTGGCGACGGGGTCGGGGCGCGGCGTCGGGGCGGCCTTGGTCGATCCGGCCACGGAGCTAGACGACGGGGATGAAGGGGGCAACAGCAACGAGGGTGGGGCGTGGCGACGTGGTTCATTCCGGGCGGCGGGGTCGTTCCCCCGATCTAGATCGGATCGGGAGGGGGAGGGAACAAGGGAGTGGGGGGTCGTGGGGTGGGGGTCGTGGGGGTGGGTTAGGGTTTCGGGGGAGATAAGGAGAATGGGGACGGCCGGTTGGGCCAGTGGGGGAGGCCGGCTGGGCTTGGCCTGGTGGCCAGCTGGGAAAGGCCTTTTTCCCTTTTTTTCTTTTAGGTTTTGTTTTTCGTATTTCCCTTTTCTTTATATTTATTTTCTTTTAATTTACAATTTGTTTTAATTTTGTATAAAAATATATAATTAGCATCTACTTTAGTGTTTCAACATACCCCAATGCCACAAAAGAGTTTGGTGACGAAAATAAAATAGTTTAATATTTTATTAATTGTAAAAGGCATTTAACTAATTGTTTTTGCTATTGTTTAAAATATTTTAGAGTATTAAACCTTTTCTAAAAATGTGGTTTCTCCACCAAACTTACCTACGCATTATTTGGCTCACCCCGAACATTTTAGTTTTAATATTTGAAAACTTTTATTGTTTGCTTGATTTTGAATTTGAATTTGAATCGGTTTCGAACTAACGCGAGATTAGGATCAGTAATCGAGGTGACGTGGCATCATTAGTAGATGGTTGCTGTAGCTTAATTATCCGGGCGTCACAATTCTCCTCCACTACAAGAAATCTCGTCCCGAGATTTAAGAGGTGGATGACGGGGAAAGGTCTGGTTACGAAATTCTAACGAATCTTCTCAGCCTTGGTTGCTCTTCTCGAAGAGGCTGGTCCAATACATTGATTTCTTGATTTCTTTGCTTCAGGTCATCATGATGAAGTCGGCGTCCTTTCTTCAAGAGCTCCATCGTACTTACGAAAGAATAAAGGGTGGGCATACCGGGAGAACATACCTATTCAAGGTCAACTATGTGGTCGATAACATCAAGGAAGGTGGCGAAAGTAACTCTCGAGTTGAAACTTACAAAAATATCGACAACAAAGTAAGGAGGTATCATGGGAAGTTTCGAGCGGGCAGGCAATCGTTCGATGCCTGAAACAGGGCTCGAATGGGGCTCAAAGCAATTGGGAATAAGTATTGTGTCCGGTAACAAATTTGATGATCTCTCGGAAGGTGGCTCCTGAATTACATACGAGGCCACATGCGAGGAAGAACCTTGGGAACAGGGGGTGCAGGAGAGTCAAGTTTCGATCCTGTGAAACTGTGGGTTATGGGCCCACCATGTGGATTAAAAGTAGGAGGAACGGTGACATCTTGCACGGTCATGACAGCAATACATGTCAGAGGGTAGGCTATCAGTTATGTCGGCAACAACGTCGGTACCAAGGGCGAGGGACGAAGAGAACCATTTTCCTGCTCGTTAGGACGAGGCAGACCAATAGGCAAAGTTCTCGTCCATCGATGGTTACCAGAATGTCATCAACAATAGTAACAGGGTCCTACTGATAGAGTTGTACACTGAGGTGTTTACATAAGCAGGAGAATATTATTGCTTAGATCATGAAGATCACAAGAAACGTTAAACCAACCAATGGAAAGGAAAATATGATTATCAGATTAAACAGAACAATGGTTAGGAAAACGTGTTTAAACACATACTTCGAGGGTATATTCTTCCCAAGGACAAGCAGAGCATGATATCCATGACAGGATATAATGTAGAAAACTCTTTAGGTAGGGGAGAGAAATTTTCATGACATTACCCATACAACGGTGTTTGGATAATTGAGCAAGAAACAATTAGCATTGGGATAAGTGTTCTTGTTGAAAATTGGAGTACCATAGACATGCTTCGAGGTAGCATTGACATGGTCATCAGGTGGAGATCAGACTTTGGAAACACAATGGATCCATCAGGAACAACTTATAGAATAAGTCCTAAAATTTCCTCACGGAAGAATGACTAACCTTGCCAAGAAGGAAATTATAACAATAGGTCATGCAGCCAGATGTGCTAGGCATGACATCACCTTACTGAGACATAAAAAAACCAATGTTAAAACTCTTAGAAATATGTTCTCACCATCATATCTGACCGAGATTTAGATCTGATTGGTGTCAGGATAACTCAGACTCAGGATGCCTGAGAAGAAAAGGTGCAACACAGATTGACGAGATGACATTGTAACATTCTCGGGAAAAGAACTATGGAAGCGAGTTCCAAAACAAGAGTTCATCATTAAACCAAGAGAGGATGAGGAGGTGGCTAATGGACTCATCGACCATTCATTGAGATTTCCAAAAGATGGATTTCCACAATTATGAGAACAAGGAGATAACATTTGTCAGATCAAGTGATATAATGAGGTATGCTCGAGGAAAACATACACAATTAAACATTGGTTGAAAGGTGCACCTAAATATGGGCTTAGGTAGCATGGTCAATGTTAGAATGGTGATTCGATAACCAACGGTCTAAGAATGAAATATCGACCAATAACTTCAAAGCAATGGGGTTGTAGAAGTTTTGAATTCGCACATCATAGTTCAATTGTCGTTTTTTCGGTTAGAAACCACACGGGGACCAAGAGATGAATGGCGAGAAGTATCACTATACCAATAATTCTTAAGAGGTGGAGCAATCCACACAACATTCTTGATACAGAAGACAATAATACTACAAGGTAGAACATAACCTAAGCCAGATAGCAAGGAAATCAAGGTACAACACAAAACATGAACAAGTTTGTGTTGGGGGAAGGCAAGAATGTTGTCAATGATAACACAAATCATCGAGGGGCAAGGATGGTATTTCTCATCACGGATTCGATTGATATCCTGGAAGAGCTCAGAATGCTGATGATGATCACGACGCATTTGTCAAGAGATTTCATGAAGATGTAATCGATCGACGATGACATCAAGTCAAAGGAATGATGAAGCAAAAGGTTATTGGAACCATGTGTACAACCCAAACTCGGAATCGCGCTTGATGTTCAAGGCGAAACGATATGAAGAGGAAGATCGACGTAAGTTCCGCTCATCGTCGAAAATTGTGCTCCAAGAAGAAGGGTCGGGTAGCACAGTTAAAATTTAGCACGATAAGGATATAGCCAATCAGGCTAGGAATGAATTGAAGGATTATTTAATCATAAGCAACAAAAATTACTTAGAGTTATCATATCGGAGCGCGGAATCGATTCACTTATCGATGTTCTCGGTTGACGACAACCCAGTACCCGTGGAGCCACTATGACAGGGAAGGTACTACCTCATTAGAAATTCATAAGATATATCCTCGAGATACCATGGGGTAATACAAGAAGGAAGATCAAAATAGAGATTGGGCAAGCGTATTGATCTACAGAAGGCAAGTACTCTAACTTGTCCGAGAAATGGAATCAAGAAGAAAATATGGTCAGAACCATGGTTGTAAAGGACCAATTCCCATATATAAGATGAACTTATACCAAAGAGGGTTTAAGAGAAGCATCCATGATAAGATCGGCATCGTGTCCATGGGCATGAACGCAAGGTTCAAGGTCGACTCCCACTTCTCAAATATACAACTTCTCATTTACCGCTCTCAGTTAAGAATGTTTAGAGTTTGAACTGGCGGAATAACAGAAGGTTATGACCCATGAAGACTTTTGGGTTCACACAAATTAAGGAAGGTATATGTTCAACCCATTGGGGCATCTTAGAAACATATACCACAACTCCAGGAGTAATTCATACAAGCTCGAAAGCACCACATGGTTGAGAAAGCAGAGGATACCATTTACCCAAGGCACTATGTATCCGAGGACGGTTCAGAAGATTATTGAATATGAAGGACACTATCAGATAAAATCCAACAAAGTTTCTAACGGTCCATAATGTTGTTAATGTGAGTACTGGCACAATCAAAGGAAGAAACAATGTAAAGGCATTGGATTATAGAAACAACTGACTAATCCAAAGTTCAGATGTAAGGGAATTTATGATTACAAAATCAAGGGATCAAAAGCAAACGCTTTGATTAAGGATGTATAACTTGAGTAAGATTAGGGGTACAACCGACGAAAATTTGATTGGTCGAGATCCAGCTCATGCTAAAAAAATAACGTCCGAGCCGGGAGTATGAATTCTAGGATCTGATTGAAAATTGCGAGCATTCGCAACATATTGAATCAATGGACTCAAAATGATAATGACAAAGGATGCCAATAAGATTACCAGACTTATAGGATTAATCATAATGCTAGCAAGCAAGAATTTCAAGAGCATTAGGATGTCAAGGATTTTTAGAAGAACGGATGGTATTTTGAAAACTTTTGTGAAATATATGAATTAACTGGGGATGAGCGGATACTCGATAGGTGCAAGAAATTATCCGTAGAGGTATTCATGTGGCAAGGAACTGCAAGGCAGTAGGCACAAAGTATTCTCGGAACAATAAAGAGAATTACGGGGTATCTTGTAATAACAAGAAAAGCGGGGAATGATTGTAAGAATGGCAAGTGTACGTGGTTATCCATAGGGGTTTTATCGTTGGAAGGGAATCGCAATAACGATGGCACAAAGTCTTGAGAGAACATCGGAGGGGATCTTTCGAATCTTCTGGTGCAGTGGATGATCATCTCGACTGAAGGGGCTCTCCGGGAGAAAGTATTATCGAGAACCTAGACTCACAGTTAGTAAAATCGTTTAACCCGAATAGAAGAGATGTCAGAGTCCCAGAGTATATGTCGAGGAATAAAAGATCCTAATACCACCCAATGGCGACATGTGTCCGTAAGACACACAACCATGTTAGTAAAAGTTTTGCAATGTCTAGACTCGACTTCGGCCAAGGAGTTAGAAAGGGGGATTCCTACAGGCAGTTGGCTCTGATACCAACTTGTGACACCCCCGATTCAATCATGCACTAATCATGCATGCAAACATGTACGATCAAGATCAGGGACTCACGGGAAGATATCACAACACAACTCTAAAAGTAAAATAAGTCATACAAGCATCATATTACAAGCCAGGGGCCTCGAAGGCTCGAATACAAGTGCTCGACATAAACGAGTCAGCGGAAGCAACAATATCTGAGTAAAGACATAAGTTAAACAAGTTGCCATAAGATGGCTAGCACAAACTGGGATACAGATCGAAAGAGGCGCAGGCCCTCCTAGTCGTCGTCAGCAGCCTGCACGTAGTAGAAGGCACCTCCAATGTAGTAGGAATCATCGTCGACGGTGGCGTCTGGCTCCAGGGCTCCAGCATCTGGTTGCGAGAACCAGGTAGAAGGGAAAGGGGGAGAAGAGGGAGAAAAACAACCATAAGTACTCATCCAAAGTACTCGCAAGCAAGGAGCTACATTACATATGCATGGGTATATGTGTAAAGGGCCATATCGGTGGACTGAACTGCAGAATGCCAGAATAAGAGGGGGATAGCTAATCCTGTCGAAGACTATGCTTTTGGCCACCTCCATCTTGCAACATGTAGAAGAGAGTAGATTGAAGTCCTCCAAGTAGTATCGCATAGCATAAGCCTACCCGGCGATCCTCCCCTCGTCGCCCTGTAGAAAATCGATCACCGGGTTGTCTATGGAACTTGAAAGGGTGTGTTTTATTAAGTATCCGATTCTAGTTCTCATAAGGTCAAGGTACAACTCCGGGTCGTCCTTTTACTGAGGGACACGGCTATTCGAATATATAAACTTCCCTGCAGGGGTGCACCACATAACCCAACACGCTCGATCCCATTTGGCCGGACACACTTTCCTGGGTCATGCCTGGCCTCGAAAGATCAACACGTCGCAGCCCCACCTAAGCACAACAGAGAGGTCAGCACGCCGATCTAAATCCTATGCGCGCAGGGGTCTGGGCCCATTGCCCATTGCACACCTAACATTGCGAGGGCGGCCGGAAGCAGACCTAGCAACATCCATTACAAAGGAAGTTGCATTAACGCAGTCCAACCCGGCGCGCGCCGCTCTGTCGCTGACGTCAAGAAGGCTTCGGCTGATACCACGACGTCGAGTGCCCATATCTTTCCCGCGTAGTTGGTTAGTGCGTATAGGCCAGTGGCCAGACTCAGATCAAATACCAAGATCTCGTTAAGCGTGTTATTATGAAGTAACCGCGGACGCCGACCAAGGCCAGGCCCACCTCTTGCCTAGGTGGTCTCAACCTGCCCTGTCGCTCCGCCACATAGTAAAAGTCGGGGGCCGTCGGGAACCCAGGCCCACCTCTACCGGGATGGTGCCACCTGTCCTTTCAGCCCCCACATCGGAATCACTTGCGGTACTCAACAAGCAGACCCGACTTTAGTCACCATCTGTATAGCATGTATGTATGTATAATATATACCCGTGATCACCTCTCAAGTGATCACGGCCCGATAGTATAGCAAGGCAGACAGACAAGAATGTAGGGCCAATGATGATAAACTAGCATCCTATACTAAGCATTTAGGATTGCGGGTAAGGTATCAATGACTGTAGCAACAATGACAGGCTATGCAACAGAATAGGAGTAACCAAACAGTAACATGCTACACTACTCTAATGCAAGCAATATAGAGAAGAATAGGCGATATCTGGTGATCAAGGGGGGGGGGGGGGCTTGCCTGGAAGCTCAGCCGAGAAGGAGGGGTCGTCAACACCGTAGTCGTACTGGGTAGCAGCGGCATCGGTCTCGGTGTCTCACGAGAGAAGAGGGGGAAGAAACAATAAATATAACACAAACATAAGCATGACGGTGCATGACAAGACAATGCGCGGTGCTAGGTGTGCCCTAACGCGGTAGGAGGTGATACCGACGAAGGGAGGAAACATCCGGCAAAGTATTCCCGGTGTTTCGCGTTTTCGGACAGATGAACCGGAGGTGAAATGTAGCAGGTTTGCTATGATAGGGACGTGTGGCGGGCAAACGGACTGCGTAACCGGATTCCTCTCGTCGTTCTGAGCAACTTTCATGTACAAAGTTTTTCCATCCGAGCTACGGATTAAAAGATATGATTTTCAAAATAATTTATTAATTTCCAGAATTTAATTAATTATTTAAATTATTTCGAAATTTTATTTATGACATCAGCATGATGTCATGCTGACGTCAGTAGCCAACAGGGGTTGACTGGTCAACCTGACCAGTGGGTCCCGTTCGTCATTGACTAGACTAACTAATCATGATTAATTAGTTTAATTAGTTGTTTAGTTTAATTAATCAAAATTAATTAAGTTAATTAATTCTTTAATTAATTAATTAAATTATTATTCATTTATTTTATTATTATTATTATTTTTAATTTCCATTTTCGTTTTAATCAAAAGGGGCGTGGGCCCCCCTGGCAGTGGCCCATCGGGGCCAAGCGGGGCGGACACTAGCGGGCAGTGGCGTGAGCACCCGAACGGGCACAAGCCCGAGAGGGCGCTGGGCACGCACGACGCACACCAGTGTCGGCAGCCAGAGCCACTGGCAGGGCGCGGCGGAGCGGCAGCCAGTGAGGGGGGGGGTTCGGGAGGAGCACCGGGCGGGTGCACGCAACCGAGGATGGTCGGGGCACGATCGGGCGGGACGGCCCGCCGTGGCGGCCGGAGATGGGGCGCGGGTGCCGGCATGAGGGTGCCAGAAGTGCGGCGAGCTACAGGGGGAACCGCGCTGTGGGGCTGTGGCAGTGGTGGCTGGGCACGGCGACATCAGCAGGAAGCAGCGGCGGGGTCGGCGGTGAGCGGGCGGATGGGGTCGGGACTCGCCGTTCGGTGATGGATTGGCGCGTTGAAGAGGGCGTTCAAGCGCTGGCGCTCGTGCGCATCCAACAGGGCAAGCGGTAGCAGTGGGGGGGGGGGGTGGCCAGAGCACGAGGGGGAGCAGAGCTCCGGTGGGGTCGTCGATGGGGGAGAGGGAGGAGATAAGGCCGGAGCCTCACCGAAGGCCGTAGGGTCAAGGCAGCGGTTGTCGAGGAGGAGACGGAGACGACGACGACGCGGTGACGAGGTGCAGGCCGGCGAGGAAGCATTCCGGCAACGTGGCCTTTGGCGAGGCGGCGGTGCATGGTGGCGTCATGGTGGTGGCGACGGGGTCGGGGCGCGGCGTCGGGGCGGCCTTGGTTGATCCGGCCACGGAGCTAGATGACGGGGATGAAGGGGGCAACGTCGACGAGGGTGGGGCGTGGCGACGTGGTTTGTTCCGGGCGGCGGGGTCGTTCCCCCGATCTAGATTGGATCGGGAGGGGTCGTGGGGGTGGGTTAGGGTTTCGGGGGAGATAAGGGGAATGGGGGCGGCCGGTTGGGCCAGTGGGGGAGGCCGGCTGGGCTTGGCCTGGTGGCCAGCTGGGTCGGCCCAGCTGAGGAAGGCCTTTTTCCCTTTTTTCTTTTAGGTTTTGTTTTTCGTTATTCCCTTTTCTTCATATTTATTTTCTTTTAATTTACAATTTGTTTTAATTTTTTTATAAAAATATATAATTCTACTTTAGTGTTTCAACATACCCCAATGCCACAAAAGAGTTTGGTAACGAAAATAAAATAGTTTAATATTTTATTAATTGTAAAAGGCATTTAACTAATAGTTTTTGCTATTGTTTAAAATATTTTTAGAGTTTTAAACCTTTTCTAAAAATGTGGTTTCTCCACCAAACTTACCTATGCATTATTTGGCTCACCCGAACATTTTAGTTTTAATATTTGAAAACTTTTATTGTTTGCTTGATTTTGAATTTGAATTTGAATCGGTTTCGATCTAACGCAAGATTAGCATCAGTAATCGAGGTGACGTGGCATCATTAGTAGATGGTTGCTGTAGCTTAATTATCCGGGTGTCACATTGAGTCAAGTGGTTATGATACCCAGACATTTTGAGTATGTGTTCACTAACAGAATTGTTCTCCTCCATCTTACAACTATAGAACTTGTTGGAGATTTCATCTCTCAACCCGTGCATTAGCGTGAAATATCAACTTTAGCTCTTGGAACATCTAATATGCTCCCTGGTGCTCAAAACACTTTTGTAGCCCCGATTCTAAGCCGTAAAGCATGGCACACTGAACTATCGAGTAGTCATCAGTCAGCGTTTGTGAGGCGTTCACAATGTCTAGATTAGCGGGAGCGGGTCTGTCACCTAGCGGTGCATTAAGAACATAATTCTTCTCTGCAGCAACGAGGACATAATTCTAGTCCTTGTAGTTGCTACCATCATCTCTCAACTTAGCTTTCTCTTGAAAGCACAAGTGCTCCCTAGGTGGTTTTGGTAATTAATGTCAACATATCTCTTGTTGGACTAACACTTTTATCTAGCATATTTCAGACAAGTTCAACAATGAAGTGGCATGGACTAAAGGATGTGGAACTCCTTCAAGATGCTAAGGACAAAGGATTGGCTAAAGCTTCAAGCTCAAGGCTCTTCATTTTATATTTTAGTGATCCAAGATCACATTGAGTCTATAGGAAAAGCCAATACTATCAAGGAGGGATGAGGTGTTGCTTAATGAGCCTCTTGCTTCATGTGCTCAGTGATATGCTCCCAAACCCTCAACTACTTTCTCACATCCACATATGACCTAAACCTAAAGCCAAAATCGGCCACACCGATTCTTTCTATCCGGCGCCACCGAGTTCAAATGTCATAGCCACTGCCACAAACCCTAGGCAAATCGGTCTCGCCGATAGGGATCTCGGTCTCATTGAGATGGGATTGTAATCTCTCTGTGTATGTCCATTATCTAAGTCGGTCTGACCGAGTTTGAGCAATCGGTCCTACCGAGATTACAATGCAAACTCACTGGTTAACTTATTACCAAAATCTGTCCCACCGAGTTTGAGTAATCGGTCCCACCGAGTTTGCCTGACCAACTCTCTGGTTAGCTAATTACCAAAATCGGTCTCACCGAGTTTGTGTAATCAGTCTCACCGAGATTACGTTATGCCCTAACCCTAACCATATCGGTCCTACCGAGTTGCATTTCGGTCCCACCGAAAATCCTAAGGTCACTAGGTTTACTAAATCGGTCTGACCGAGTTTGTTGATTTGGTCCCACCGAGATTGGTAAATTGTGTGTAATGGTTAGATTTTGTGTGGAGGCTATATATACCCCTCTACCTCCTCTTCATTCATGGAGAGAGCCATCAGAACAAACCTACACTTCCAACTTACTAGTTCCGAGAGAGAACTACCTACTCATGTGTTGAGGCCAAGATATTCCATTCCTACCATATGAATCTTGATCTCTAGCCTTCCCCAAGTTGCTTTCCACTCAAATCTTCTTTCCACCAGATCCAAATCCTATGAGAGAGAGTTGAGTGTTGGGGAGACTATCATTTGAAGCACAAGAGCAAGGAGTTCATCATCAACGCACCATTTGTTACTTCTTGGAGAGTGGTGTCTCCTAGATTGACTAGGTGACACTTGGGAGCCTCCGACAAAGATTGTGGAGTTGAACCAAGGAGTTTGTAAGGGCAAGGAGATCGCCTACTTTGTGAAGATCTATCGCTAGTGAGGCAAGTCCTTCATGGGCGACGACCATGGTGGGATAGACAAGGTTGCTTCTTCGTGGACCCTTCTTGGGTGGAGCCCTCCGTGGACTCGCGCAACCGTTACCCTTCGTGGGTTGAAGTCTCCATCAACGTGGATGTACTATAGCACCACCTATCGGAACCACGCCAAAAACATCCATGTCTCCAACTGGGTTTGAATCTTCCAAAACCCTTCCCTTTACATTCTTGCAAGTTGCATGCTTTACTTTCCGCTGCTCATATACTCTTTGCATGCTTGCTTGCTATGTGTTGTGAATGTTAAACTTGTGCCTAAATTCCACTTAAACTTAAATTTGCAAAAAACTGCAACTTTGGTACTTAGTGTCTAATCACCCCCCCTCTAGACACCTCTTCTCAAGGTCCTACAAGTGGTATCAGAGCATTGGTCTCCATTGCTTTGGTTTAATCACCATTGGAGGAAGATGGATGAGTCTACTTTGGGGAGTCTTAGACATAGAGTGCCTATACTTGATGGATAGTATTTTCATGAGTGAAAAAATGAGATGCTTGTAATTTTCAATCAATATCATTTGAACAAGTACATTGCTAGTCCTTGTGCACCTTATGTTGATCCTATGCATCCTACTCTTGATGAGTCTATTGACATGATTAGGAATGTTAGAACTGTTAATCCTATCACTAGAGGCTTACCTAGAAACTTGATTATAAAACTGCCTACTCTTGAGTGTGCTTACACTATATGGAAATTTCTTGAGGAACGATTTCCTGATTATTCTTTGAAAAATCTAGATGAAATTCTTCATAAGTCTATTGCCTTGACTAAGATAAATTCCAATGATCCTATGTTTGGTGACTGTCTATTTGAACTTACTAATCTTATGCGTGCCAAAGGAAATGTTGGAATTATTAGCGATATCATTTCCGAAGCTACTAGAATTCATAGAGGAGATTATTGTCAAACTCATACTAATGAATCAATCTCACTAGGAATTGATCCACCACATGATGATGTTAAACATGGATACTATGATGAGGATGATGATGATGACTTTGATCTTGATGATGCAATGAGACATTTTGGTCTTATGGCAAATCTTCGGGGATATATGGCAGGAGGAAAGGAATGGGTCCTTGACAGTGGATGTACCGATCACATGACCGGAGATAAAGACATGTTTTGTGAGCTTGCTGAAAATGATAGTCCTCGAAAGTATGTCACTTTCGGTGACAACTCAAAGGGTAAGGTGGTTGGCCTCGGTATGCTGGCCATCTCACATGATAGCTCCATTCAGAATGTTATGCTCGTTGAATCTCTTAGCTACAACTTACTTTCAGTATCTAGACTTGCTGATTTCGGTTTCAATGTCCTATTTACTGAAGTAGATTGCCAAGTGTTTCGTCGAGACAATCATAAAATGGTCTTTACTGGCATACGTAGAGGTGATCTATACATTGTTGATTTCACTAAAAAGGCTCAACCTAATACTTGCTTCATTGCTAAATCCTCAAAAGGTTGGTTATGGCATAGACGACTAGGTCACGTTGGCATGAGAAACCTTGACAAGCTTATTAAAGGGAATCATATCCTTGGTGTTAATGATTTCATATTTGATAAGGATAGACTTTGCAGTGCTTGTCAAGCAGGTAAACAGGTTGGAGGAAGGCATCCCGTGAAGAACATCATGACCACAAGGATGCCAGTTGAGCTACTTCACATGGATCTTTTTGGTCCGAACGCTTATAAAAGCCTCGGTGGAAATTCTTTTGGTCTAGTTATAGTTGATGACTTTTCAAGATTTACGTGGGTGTTCTTTCTCGATGATAAATCGCATGTCCAAAAGATCTTCAAAAACTTCGCTAGGAAGGCCCAAAATCAGTTTGAAGTGAAGATCAAGAAGGTTCGCAGCGACAACGGAACGGAGTTCAAGAACGCAAATGTGGACACCTTTCTTGACAAAGAAGGGATTTCACACGAGTTCTCGGCTACGTACACACCTCAACAAAATGGAGTTGTTGAGAGGAAGAACCGGACGCTCATCGAAATGGCGAGAACAATGCTTGATGAGTACAAGACACCGAAGAACTTTTGGCAGAAGCGGTTGAGACAACTTGTCATGCAACAAATCGCTTGTATCTTCACAAGCTACTCGGCAAGACGGCATACGAGCTCCTCACCTGTAACAAACCCCAAGTTGGATACTTTCGAGTATTCGGCTCAAAGTGTTACATTCTTGATAAGCATCATCGTTCTAAATTTGCTTCTAAGTCTCATGAAGGTTTCCTACTAGGTTATGGCTCAAACTCTCACACATACCGTGTCTACAACAATTTCACCCGAAAGGTTGAAGAGATGGTAGATGTGAAGTTTGATGAATCTAACGGCTCGCAAGTAGAGCAATTGCCAATTGATGTAGGAGACAAAGATCCTTCGGAAGCAATCCAAGACTTGTCTATTGGCAAGGTTCGTCCAACAGAGGTGAAGGAGAGTACCTCGTCTGTCCAAGTGGAAGCTTCTACTTCACGACAAGGCGAACCAAGAGTTGATACGGAAGCATCCACAAGTGGGACACACCAAGATGAAGAAAATGAGGAAGTGCATCAAGAACGTCAACAACCTCCTTCTCCACCACGACAAGAGAACGACAACGCCAACAATGAAGAAGATCAAGAAGAAGAAGAAGAAGATGAAGAAGATGTTCAACCAAGAACCAAGCAAAAGCTTTCACGAGTTTGATCAAGAATTGCTAAAGACCATCCCGTCGAGCAAATCTACAATGATATTCAAACCAGGAGAATCACTCGCTCTAAAACTCGTTTAGCTAACTTTTGCAAAAACTATTCTTTCATATCTAGCATTGAACAAATGAAGGTCGAAGAAGCATTGGAAGATCCGGATTGGATAAACACTATGCATGAAGAGCTACACAACTTTGAGAGAAACCAAGTTTGGACATTGGTTGAGAAGCCCGACAACAACCACAACATAATCGGTACCAAATGGGTGTTTCGCAACAAGCAAGATGAAGATGGACAAGTAGTTTGCAAAAAAGCACGTCTCGTCGCCCAAGGCTACACACAAGTCGAAGGTACGGACTATGGTGAGACTTATGCTCCCATTGCTAGACTTGAGTCTATTCGCATCTTACTTGCCTGTGCTAATCACTATGATATCACATTGTACCAAATGGACATTAAAAATGCTTTTCTAAATGGTGAAATAGAGGAGGAAGTTTATGTTAAACAACCTCCCGACTTTGTCAATCCTAAGAAACCAAATCATGTTTACAAACTTCACAAAGCTCTTTATGTTCTTAAACAAGCTCCTAGAGCTTGGTACAAATGCTTAACTAAGTTTCTTCTTGGAAAGGGATTTGAAATTGGGAAAATTGATTCTACTCTTTTTACTAAAAGGGTTAATGGAGAATTATTTGTATGCCAAATTTATGTTGATGATATCATATTTGGATCAACTAACCCTCATTTTAGTGAGAAGTTTGGAAAGCTAATGTCGGAGAAGTTTGAGATGTCAATGATGAGTGAACTCAAATTCTTTCTTGGGTTGCAAATCAAGAAAACTAAGGAAGGTACTTTTTTCTCTCAAACGAAGTACACTAAGGACTTATTCAAGAAGTTCAATATGCAAGAATGCAAAGGTATGTCTACACCCATGCCTACTAGTGGACATCTTGATTTGACCAAAGATGGTGAACCAGTTGATCAAAAGGTTTATCGCTCTATGATTGGTTCATTGTTATACCTATTTGCTTCACATCCCGATATTATGCTAAGTGTGTGCATGTGCGCAAGATATCAAGCTTCTCCTAAAGAATGTCATCTTAAGGCTGTGAAAAGGATAGTGAGATACTTAATACATACACCAAATTTTGGCATTTGGTATCCTAAGAGGGCCTCTTTTGATCTTGTTGGCTACTCTGACTCAGACTATGCCGGAGACAAGGTTGATAGAAAGTCCACTTCGGGTACTTGTCAAATTCTTGGTAGATCTCTTGTGTCTTGGTCCTCCAAGAAACAAAACTCGGTATCCTTATCTACCGCCGAAGCGGAGTACATTGCCGCTGGTTCATGTTGTGCTCAATTACTTTGGATGACCCACACTCTTAAAGATTATGGGATATATGTGAAACCTGTTCCATTGCTTTGTGACAATGAAAGTGCTATCAAAATTGGTCATAATCCTATGCAACATTCTCGAACTAAGCATATTGAAGTTCGTCATCATTTCATTCGAGATCATGTTGCTAAGGGTGACATTGATCTTAAGCATGTTCGCACCGAAAAGCAATTAGCGGATATATTCACTAAACCTTTTGATGAGAAAGTGTTTTGCAGGTTAAGAGGAGAATTGAACATCATTGATGCTTCAAACTTGGAGCAGAAACTCCATTGGATACATGCAAGACATGAGCTTATGACTAATCCTTGATATTTCTCTTATGATGAAAATCTTATGTCTTGGATATATTTGCATCTTGCATGTTATCTAACCCATGTAGGTACTTGGTTGAATCAAATTCCATGAGATTGTAACCTACTCACATCTTGAGCAATATCTACATCACCAAGTCTCTATACAAAGGTGGTTGAAGACAAGGAAGCACGAAACCATTCAAACATATCCTTTGACAAATTCTACGTTGAGCTTCATGATTGTCATTTTTGGATACACAGGTGCTCTTCCTTGCAAGAACTAACCCATGTAGGTAGATGGACTCAAATTCCAAGTGGTGCTCCCAACTCTTAGCTACATCAACCTTGAGAAACCCACACAAGTTCAACTACATGATCAACACCACCAACCAAGGTATGTTATTCCATCTTAGAGAAGCTTTACTCCGAGTCATGAGCTAAAGCAACTCGACAAGATGAGAATACATCAAGATGCTTAAACGAAAAATGGTAACCCCATTTTGAGCTTAAACGATGAGTATGAGCTATGATCAAGTGATCTCACTTGACTCCTAAGTCAATATACTCCAACATAGGTGACTTTGTCGCCGACCATCTCTAGATGAAGTTCTCTTGTGTTCGTCTCTGTGTTTTTTTTTGCATTTGTCTCATGCATATTTGTTTCCCCTTTCAAAAAGAACTTCATCTAGATTTCTTTCTTTTCTTTTTGTTTGCTCTCCATTTTATGCATCCAATTCATTGCATATCATTTAGTTAATTCCTTGCAAATCTCTGTGAGATCTTATTAGTCTAGTGAGCTGAGGTGACAAGTGTTTTCTCTGTGATGAACTCGGTTCCACCGATTAGTTATTTTCGGTCCAACCGAATTCTTTCGGTACAACCGAAGCATACAACTCGGTGCCACCGATTTCACCACAGGAAAAACAGTTTGCCACTTATTCTGTGTTTCGTTTGTCCCAGCTCCACTCAATGAATCTTGTCCTCTACAAGCATCACATTTTTACAAATGCTTTGTGCTGTGACTCAAGGATCAAACCCATTCACGACAAATTCCAGAAGCCCTTCTTGGAAATTGATGTCAAAGGGGGAGAGAGAGATCACATCAAAGCTTATCATTTAGAGAGAGATCACATCAGAGAATATCACTTCCACAGGGGGAGAGAATACTCAAGTAGAAAGTATTTCTCAAGGATCCCAGATACTTGGTGTTCAAGAGGAGAGATGCCACATGTCTTTTTGGGGGAAAGACATGTTCATATGTGCTTATTTGCATTAGTTTGCACTAGCTCTGTTCATTCAGATTCTTTCAGCTCTGATTTTCTGTTCCCTATCTTCTCCCAGTATCCCATGCTAGATTCAGGGGGAGCAAGACATCTAAGGGAAAGAAATCATGTAAATTCATTGCATATCTTTACTCTTGGGGACATGTCTAATCCAATGTGGTACTTAGTACTCACTCTCTTCATGTCATCCCAGTCTTGGTATTCTTGTGGTTTCTTCTGTTTGCCCTGGTTAGTGGATGTACCTGTGTTATCTAACCTTGTTTACGCAGGTTCATTCCATCCTAAGCCAACTCAAGACTACAAGGTAAGTATATGCATCACAATCATGTGTATGAGGATTTCTTGCTGATGTACATACTATTTGCAAGAAGGACTCATGAGCATGACGGTATTTTCTTTAATATTCTTTGCTCTGATGCATATGGCCAAGATACATGTAACTCATTGCTTACTTTGCCATGGTTATGCTCTCACATGCTTCTATATTCTATATTTCACATGATTGCATACATGTAGGGGGAGCCTATGCTTGTTACATGTCTTTCAAAGCTTTACTTGCTATTATTTATATCCTTTTCTAAAGCTTTGATGTATGTTGTCATCAATTACCAAAAAGGGGGAGATTGAAAGCACAAGTGCTCCCTAGGTGGATTTGGTAATTAATGTCAACATATCTCTTGTTGGACTAACACTTTTATCTAGCATATTTCAGACAAGTTCAACAATGAAGTGGCATGGACTAAAGGATGTGGAACTCCTTCAAGATGCTAAGGACAAAGGATTGGCTAAAGCTTCAAGCTCAAGACTCTTCATTTTATATTTCAGTGATCCAAGATCACATTGAGTCAATAGGAAAAGCCAATACTATCAAGGAGGGATGAGGTGTTGCTTAATGAGCCTCTTGCTTCATGTGCTTAGTGATATGCTCCAAAACCCTCAACTACTTTCTCACATCCACATATTACATAAACCTAAAGCCAAAATCGGCCACACCGATTCTTTCTATCCAGCGCCACCGAGTTCAAATGTCATAGCCACTGCCACAAACCCTAGACAAATCGGTCTCACCGATAGGGATCTCGGTCTCACCGAGATGGGATTGTAATCTCTCTGTGTATGTCCATTATCGAAATCGATCTTACAGAGTTTGAGCAACCGGTCCTACCGAGATTACAATGCAAACTCTCTGGTTAACTTATTACCAAAGTCGGTCCCACCGAGTTTGAGTAACCGGTCCCACCGAGTTTGCCTGACCAACTCTCTGGTTAGCTAATTACCAAAATCGGTCTCACCGAGTTTGTGTAATCGGTCTCACCGAGATTATGTTATGCCCTAACCCTAACCATATCGGTCCTACCGAGTTGCATTTCGGTCCCACTGAAAATCCTAACAGTCACTAGGTTTACTAAATCGGTCTGACCGAGTTTGTTGATTCGGTCCCACCGAGATTGGTAAATTGTGTGCAACGGTTAGATTTTGTGTGGAGGCTATATATACCCCTCCACCTCCTCTTCATTCGTGGAGAGAGCCATCAGAACAAACCTACACTTCCAACTTACCAGTTCTGAGAGAGAACTACCTACTCATGTGTTGAGGCCAAGATTTTCCATTCCTACCATATGAATCTTGATCTCTAGCCTTCCCCAAGTTGCTTTCCACTCAAATCTTCTTTCCACCAGATCCAAATCCTATGAGAGAGAGTTGAGTGTTGGGGAGACTATCATTTGAAGCACAAGAGGAAGGAGTTCATCATCAACGCACCATTTGTTACTTCTTGGAGAGTGGTGTCTCCTAGATTGGCTAGGTGTCACTTGGGAGCCTCCGACAAAGATTGTGCAGTTGAACCAAGGAGTTTGTAAGGGCAAGGAGATCGCCTACTTCGTGAAGATCTACCGCTAGTGAGGCAAGTCCTTCGTGGGCGACGGCCATGGTGGGATAGACAAGGTTGCTTCTTCGTGGACCCTTCTTGGGTGGACCCCTCCGTGGACTCGCACAACCGTTACCCTTCGTGGGTTGAAGTCTCCATCAACGTGGATGTACGATAGCACCACCTATCAGAACCATGCCAAAAACATCCGTGTCTCCAACTGCGTTTGGAATCCTCCAAAACCCTTCCCTTTACATTCTTGCAATTTGCATGCTTTACTTTCCACTGCTCATATACTCTTTGCATGCTTGCTTGCTATGTGTTGTGAATGTTAAACTTGTGCCTAAACTCCACTTAAACGTAAATTTGCTAAAAACTGCAACTTTGGTACTTAGTGTCTAATCACCCCCCTCTAGACACCTCTTCTCAAGGTCCTACATCTCTAGGAGCGCATTAAAATTTAAGGGAACGGCAGCATGGGTTATTGATCTACAACATAGATATGCAAAAAACTATTAAGACTAAGTTTATGATAAATTTTAGTTCAAATAATCAAATTACTAATGAAGTCCCACTTAAATTAACATCCCTCAAGTTGTCGAAGTGATACATGATCCAAATCAACTAACCCATGTCCGATCATCACATAAGATGGGGGAGTCTTCAATGGTGAACATCTCTATGTTGATCATATCTACTATATGACTCACATTCGACCTTTCGATCTCTAGTGTTCTGAGACCATGTCTGTACATGCTAGGCTCGTCAAGTTTAAAACAAGTATTCTGCATGTATAAAATTGTCTTACACCCGTTGTATGTGAACGTAGAGTCTATCAGACCCGATCATCACGAGGTTCTTAGAAACAACGAACTTTGGCAATGGTGCATACTCAGGGAGAACACTTTTATCTTGAAATTACGTGAAGGGATCATGTTATAATGCTACCGCCATTCTAAGCAAAATAAGATGCATAAATGATAAACATCACATGCAATGAAAATATGTGACATGATATGGCCATCATCATCGTGTGCTTTTGATCTCCATCTCCAAATCATCGACATAATCTCCATCATCACCGGCACAACACCTTGATCTCCATCGTAGCGTCGGGATCGTCTCGCCAACTATTGTGCCTACAACTATTGCTAATGCACAGCGACAAAGTAAAGCAATTACATGGCACTTAGTGATTGACACGCAGGTCATATAATAATTAAAGACAACCTTAAGGCTCCTGCCGATTGTCGTACTCATCGACATGCAAGTCGTGAACTTATTACAAAACATGATCATCTCATACATCAACATATATCACATCATATCTTTACCATATCACATCACAACATGCCCTGCAAAAACAAGTTAGACGTCCTCTACTTTGTTGTTGCAAATTTTACGTGGCTGCTATGGGCTACTAGCAAGAACCATTCTTACCTACGCAAAACCACAACAGTGATTATCAAGTTTGCTATTATAACCTTCTACACGGACCGGCCGTAGTCAAATTCGATTCAACTAAAGTAGGAGAAACATACACCCACTGGCCACCTTTATGCAAAACAAGTTGCATGTCAGTCGGTGGAACTAGTCTCATGTACGTGGACATGTAAGGTTGGCCCGGGCCGCTTCATCCCACAATACCGCTGAATCAAAACAAGACATTGGTGATAAGTAGTAAGAACATCACCACCCACAACTCCTTTGTGTTCTACTCGTGCATATCATCTACGCATAGACCTGGCTCATGATGCCACTATTGGGGAACGTTGCATGAAAAACAAAAAAAATATACGCACACGCAAGATCTATCCATGGAGATGCATAGCTATGAGAGAGGGAGAGCATCTACCTACCCTTGTAGGTCGCTAAGCGGAAGCATTTATAAACGCGGTTGATGTAGTCGTACACCTTCACGACCCGTCCCAATCAAGTACCGAATGTACGACACCTCCGTGTTCAACACACGTTCAACTTGATGACGTCCTCGCCTTCTCCATGCAGCAAGAGAGGCAATGTAGTAGATGATTTCCGGCAACACGACGGCGTGGTGACGGAGGTGGTGAAACTATCTACAGGGCTTCGCCAAGCTCAATGGACATGGACGGAGGAGGAACTAAAACTAGATTGAGACAGGGCGCCGCACACGGCTTGGGGATCGTGGTGTGTGTTTCCCCTCTCCCTCCTCACATATATATAGGTGGAGGGAGGGGAGGCAGCCCTAAGGTGCCCCCAAGGGGGCCGGTGGCCAGCCTTGGCCTCTTGCCCTAGGTGCCTCCCCCTTTTCCTTGTTTGGGCATGGGGAGAAGGCAGCAGGGGGGCCGGCGGCTTCCCTGCCTAGGCGCCCCCCTTTCCTTCCTGGTGCGTGGGCAAAGGAGGTGGAACGCACCCAACCCCTTAGTGGGCTGGTGTGCCTCCCCCCTTTGGCCCATGAGGCCCACCAAGTGTCGGTGGCCTCCCGGAACCCCTTCGGCACTCTGACAAAAACCTGGTGCATTCCGAAGCCTTTTTGGTGACAAAATAGTATCGTCCTATATATCAATATTTACCTTTGGACCATTCCGGAGCTCCTTGTCATGTCTGTGATCTCATTCGGGACTCCTAACAACATTCATTCACTATTTCACATAACTCGTATAATACTATATCTTAAGCCTGCGGACCCTACGGGTTCGAGAATGATGTAGACATGACCATGACACTTCTCCGGTCAGTAACCAATAGCGGGAACTGGATGCCCATATTGGTTCCTACATATTGTACGAAGATCTTTTTCGGTCAAACCTTTATGACAACTACGTAGTTCTCTTTGTTTGTCGTTATTGCCCGAGATTCGATCGTCGGTATCTCCATACCTAGTTCAATCTTGTTACCAGCAAGTCTCTTTACTCTTTTCATAATACATCATTTCGTAACTAACTCCTTTGTCATGGTGGGCGCATGGCAGATGCCAAGGGATGGCTAAAGAGAGGGATAGCCTCGAGGGCACCGGTGGGCTCCAGAGGCGAGGCCGGCATGAGCGAGCGAGGGACGCAAGACATACCCAGGTTCGGGGCTCTCCGGAGAGATAACACCCCTAGTCCTGCCGAGTGTGGTTTATGTGTGGATGATACAAGCTTGCTCCTAGAGCTGTTTTGGGGAGCAACGAAGACAGGCCAGAGCATAGGTTGACCTTTCTCCTTGTGGGTGTGTGCTCTATTGGTGGTCTGATCGCGTCTCTCCGTACATGGAGGCTTCTTAGGGGTTTTATAGGTCAACCCCCTAGGGTTACAATTGTAAAGTTACATGGCCGCGGGACCAAGATGTCAGTGCCTGGGAAGCCGGCACTGGGGCCCTCCGGGTACCAGGGTATGCTGGGTTCTCCGGGTGTGGGCCCCGTGCACTAGTGAGCACTTTTTCCCATCTTGTCGTGCGCCACAGAGTGGTTGAGCCAGCTCGGCTACAGTGGCGTGTCGCCTGGTCGCCATCGGCTTGCGTCAGCAGGATAGGAATGCACTGTAGCCATTCCCGCCCTGGTCAGCAGGGTAGGTGGGCCACTGTTGCCATGCTTACATCAGTCAACGGGGTAGGTGGGCCACTATTGCCTCGCTCATCCCTTCACGGGAACTTGTTCCGTCATACGCCTTGGACGGGACGGGAGCTGACCCACGGCTGGGTTGAGGGGCGTACTATGATTGTGCTTGCTTGTCGATGAAGGCTTGACTTGCTGGGACCGTTCGGCATGCGCCAGTGGGCTTGACCGGTGTTGCGGGACTTGGCCGGGTTGAGATGGAACCCGACCAAGGGCAAGCCGGATTGAGGGGCATTGCTAGCCCCGATATTTTTTAAATTGATCCAGGTTCCATTGCTTGCCCGGGGTCCATCCCCCCTATAGTAGTCCCTGAAGCTGTGAAGGCTCGCCGACTTCAAGCAGGGGGGCCTTCGCAGTTTCACCCCCTGAGAAGGCGGCTGATGTTGGTGAGGCTTGCGACCACCGGGTACGGCAACACCCATCGTGTGCCGGCTTCTGTAAAGCCAGATCGCGACATCCCGACATGGGTGGGAAACCCTAGAGTGCGCTGAATCTTGAAGGGGAAGGGACACGTCTCCCACGGTCTAGCGTGTGCGCCATGTGGCGGACAGTAGATGAAGAGGCCCTGACAGGCCACGCGTGTGACGGGACATAACAGTGGGCTAGGGCCTGCCAAGCCGCGCCCTCGGTCCCCGCTCGGGTATTTACTGTGGCTGCTGCGGGGGGTTGCACTTCTCGATGCAGTTAATGTGTGCGTGGATCATGCCCACATAATGCCGGGAAGTGGGAAAGCGAGTGATGTCTACTACGCAACCTTTCTTCTTGTAGACGTTGTTGGGCCTCCGAGTATAGAGTTTTGTAGGACAATAGCAAATTTCCCTCAAGTGGATGACCTAAGGTTTATCAATTCGTGGGAGGCGTAGGATGAAGATGGTCTCTCTCAAACAACCCTGCAACTAAATAACAAAGAGTCTCTTGTGTCCCCAACACACCCAATACAATTGTAAATTGTATAGGTGCACTAGTTCGGCGAAGAGATGGTGATACAAGTGCAATATGAATGGTAGATATGGGTTATTGTAATCTGAAAATATAAAAACAGCAAGGTAGCAAGTAATAAAACTGAGCGAAAACGGTATTGTAATGCTTCGAAACAAGGCCTAGGGTTCATACTTTCACTAGTGCAAGTTCTCTCAACAATGATAACATAATTAGATCATATAACAATCCCTCAACATGTAACAAAGAGTCACTCCAAAGTCACTAATAGCGGAGAACAAATGAAGAGATTATTGTAGGGTATGAAACCACCTCAAAGTTATTCTTTCCGATTAATCCACTGGGCTATTCATATAAGTGTCACAAATAGCCCTAGAGATTGTAGTAAAATAACACCTTAAGACACACATGAACCAAAACCCTAATGTCACCTAGATACTCCAATGTCACCTCAAGTATCCGCGGTTCTGATTATATGATATGCATCACACAATCTCAGATTCATTTATTCAAACCAACACAAAGAACTTCAAAGAGTGCCCCAAAGTTTCTACCGGAGAGTCAAGAAGAAAACGTGTGCCAACCCCTATGCATAAGTTCACAAGGTCACTGAACCCGCAAGTTGATCACCAAAACATGCATCAAGTGGATCACGTGAATATCCCATTGTCACCACAGGTAAGCACATTCAAGACTTACATCAAGTGTTCTCAAATCCTTAAAGACTCAATCCGATAAGATACCTTCAAAGGGAAAACTCAATCCATTACAAGAAGGTAGAGGGGGAGAAACATCATATGATTCAACTATAGTAGCAAAGCTCGTGGTACATCAAGATCATGCCAAATCAAGAACACGAGAGAGAGAGAGAGAGAGAGAGAGAGAGAGATCAAACACATAGCTACTGATACGTACCCTCAACCCCGTGGGCGAACTACTCCCTCCTTGTCATGAAGAGCACCGGGATGATGAAGATGGCCACCGGTGATGGATTCCACCTCCGGAAGGGTGTCAGAACAGGGTCCCGATTGGTTTTTCATGGCTGCAGAGGCTTGCGGCGGCGGAAGTTTAGGAAGTGGATATATAAGAGGTGTTGGCATCAGGAACAAGTCAGGGGGTCCACGAGGTAGCCACGAGATAGGAGGCGCGCCCAGGGGGTAGGGCGCACCCTCCACCCTCGTGGTGTCCTCGGGACTCTTCTGGTCCATCTCTGATGCTCCGCGTGCTTCTTCTGGTCCAAAAATAATCTCCGTAAATTTTCAGGTCAATTGGAGTCCGTTTGATATTCCTTTTCTATGATACTCAAAAACAAGGGAAAAAAACAGAAACTGGCACTGGCTCTAGGTTAATAGGTTAGTCCCAAAAATCATATAAAATAGCATATAAATGCATATAAAACATCCAAGATGGATAATATAATAGCATGGAACAATCAAAAATTATAGATACGTTGGAGACATATCAAGCATCCCCAAGCTTAATTCCTGCTCACCCTCTAGTAGGTAAATGATAAAATAAGAATTTTTGATGTGGAATGCTACCTAACATATTTATCAATGTAATCTTCTCTATTGTGGCAAGAATATTTAGATCTATAAGATTCAAAACAAAAGTTTAATATTGACATAAAAACGATAATAATTCAAGCATACTAACAAGGCAATTATGTCTTCTCAAAATAACATGGCCAAAGAAAGCTTATCCCTATAAAATCATATAGTCTTCCTACCTTGACCCGCTCAAATTACAAATATTGCAACACAACATCAAGGACATCAGCCATAACATGAAAAGACACAATAGCAATAGTTCATTACACGCCCTCACAGGTTCCGTTCTTCTTCTTTTCGATTTGCAGGAGAAATGAAAAGCTAAACAAAGAGGGCCAGAAGGCGTGCAGGCTTGGCACCAGCGTCACATCCTCAAGCAGCGCCTCAAGGTAGCCCAGCGCTCCACCAGTTATCCTACAAGAGATTGATGTCTACTACACAACCTTCTTCTTGTAGATGTTGTTGGGCCTGCAAGTGCACAGGTTTGTAGGACAGTAGCAAATTTCCCTCAAGTGGATGACCTAAGGTTTATCAATCCGTAGGAGGCGTAGGATGAAGATAGTCTCTCTCAAGCAACCCTGCAACCAAATAACAAAAAGTCTCTTGTGTCCCCAACACACCCAATACAATGGCAAATTGTATAGGTGCACTAGTTCGGCGAAGAGATGGTGATACAAGTGCAATATGGATAGTAGATAAAGGTATTTGTAATATGAAATTATAAAAACAGCAAGGTAGCAAGCGATAAAAGTGAGCACAAACGGTATTGCAATGATAGGAAACAAGGCCTAGGGTTCATACTTTCACTAGTGCAAGTTCTCTCAACAATAATAACATAGATAGATCATATAACAATCCCTCAACATGCAACAAAGAGTCACTCCAAAGCCACTAATAGCGGAGAACAAACAAAGACATTATGGTAGGGTATGAAACCACCTCAAAGTTATCCTTTCTGTTCTATCTATTCAAGAGTTCATAGTAAAATAACATAAATCTATTCTTTCCGCTTAATCCATCATAGAGTTCATACTAGAATAACACCTTAAGACACAAATCAACCAAAACCCTAATGTCACCTAGATACTCCATTGTCACCTCAAGTATCCGTGGCATGATTATACGATATGCATTACACAATCTCAGATTCATCTATTCAACCAACACAAAGTACTTCAAAGAGTGCCCCAAAGTTTCTACCGGAAAGTCAAGACGAAAACGTGTGCCAACCCCTATGCATAGGTTCATGGGCGGAACCCGCAAGTTGGTCACCAAAACATACATCAAGTGGCACATGATATCCCATTGTCACCATAGATAATCATGGCAAGTCATACATCAAGTGTTCTCAAATCATTAAAGACTCAATCCAATAAGATAACTTCAAGAGGAAAACTCAATTCATCACAAGAGAGTAGAGGGGGGAGAAACATCATAAGATCCAACTATAAGAGCAAAGCTCGCGATACATCAAGATCGTGCCATAGAGAGAACACGAGAGAGAGAGAGATCAAACACATAGCTACTAGTACATACCCTCAGCCCCGAGGGTGAACTACTCCCTCCTCATCATGGATAGCACCAGGATGATGAAGATGGCCACCGGTGAGGGATCCCCCCTCCAGCAGGGTGCCGGAACGGGCTCCCGAGAGGTTTTTGGTGGCTACAGAGGTTTGCGGCGGCGGAACTCCCGATCTATCTTCTGTGTTGATGTTTTTAGGGTACGTAGGCTTATATAGGTGAAAGAAGTCTGTCGGGGGAGCCTCGAGGGGCCCACGAGAGGGTAGGGCGCGCCCAGGGAGGGTGGGCGCGCCCCCCTATCTCGTGGCCTCCTGGATGCTCTTCTGGCGTGAACTCCAAGTCTCTGGGATCATATTCTTCCTAAAAATCACACTCCCGAAGGTTTCATTCCATTTGGACTCCGTTTAATATTCCATTTCTTCGAAATACTGAAACAGGCAATAAAACAGCAATATGGGCTGGGCCTCCGGTTTAATAGGTTAGTCCCAAAAGTAATATAAAAGTGTAAAATAAAGCCCATAAACATCCAAAAGGGGTAATATAATAGCAAGAAAAATAAAAAATTATAGATACGTTGGAGACGTATCAAGCATCCCCAAGCTTAATTCCTGCTCGCCCTCGAGTAGGTCAATGATAAAAACAGAATTTTTGATGTGGAATGCTACCTAGCATAATTCTCAATGTAATTTTCTTTATTGTGGCATGATTGTTCAGATCCAATTGATTCAAAATAAAAGTTCATATTGATAAATAAATAGTAACACTTCAAGCATACTAATCAAAGTAATCATGTCTTCTCAAAATAACATGGCAAAAGAAAGTTCATCCCTACAAAATCATATAGTTAGGCTATTCTTCATTTTCGTCATACAAAGATGTTCCCAACTTCCATACCCTCGAGGAAAAGCCAAGAAATTGTTTCATACATAAATAATCTCACACTTTTTCAACCTTCACGCAATACATGAGCGTGGGCCATGGATATAGCACTATGGGTGGAATAGAATATGATGATGGGGTTTGTGTGGAGAAGACAAAAAAAGAGAAAATCTCACATTGACGAGGATAATCAATGGGCTATGGAGATGCCCATCAATTGATGTCAACATGAGGAGGAGGAATTGCCATGCAACGGATGCACTAGAGCTATACATGAATGCTCAACAAAAGAAAACTAGTGGGTGTGCATCCAACTTGCTTGCTCATGAAGACCTAGGGAATTTGAGGAAGCCCATCGTAGGAATATACAAGCCAAGTTCTATAATGAAAAATTCCCACTAGTATGAAAAAGACAACCTATGAGACTCACTATATGAAAAACATGGTGCTACTTTGAAGCACAATATATGAGACTCACTACATGAAGAACAAGGTGCTACTTTGAAGCACAAGTATGGAAAAAGAGATAGTAACATTGCCCTTTTTATTTATTTTCTTTTTTTCTTCTTCTTTTTTTTTCTTTTTATTTTTTTGGGCCTTTTTTTTGGCCTTTCTTTTTTTCTTTTTGGGCAATGCTCTAATAATGATGATCATCACACTTTCATTGATTACAACATATGAATTACAACTCGAAACTAGAACAAGATATGACTCTATATGAATGCCTCCGGCGGTGTACCGGGATGGTGCAATGAATCAAGAGTGACATGTATGAAAAATAATGCATGGTGGCTTTGCCACAAATACGATGTCAACTACATGATCATGCAATGGCAATATGACAAAAGTAAAGTATGTCATGATGATGATGAATGGAACGGTGGAAAGTTGCATGGAAATATATCTTGGAATGGCTATGGAAATGCCATAATAGGTAGGTATGGTGGCTGTTTTGAGTAAGATATAAGGAGGTTTATGTGTGATAGAGCATATCATATCACGGGGTTTGGATGCGCCAGCGAAGTTTGCACCAACTCTCAAGGTGAGAAAGGGCAATGCACAGTACCAAAGAGGCTAGCAATGGTGGAAAGGTAAAAGTGCGTATAATCCACGGACTCAACATTAGTCAAAAGAACTCATATACTTATTGCAAAAATTTAGAAGTCATCAAAAATCAAGAACTACGCGCATGCTCCTAGGGGGATAGATTGGTAGGAAAAGACCATCGCTCGTCCCCGACCGCCACTCATAAGGATGCACAAGCCAGGTACACTTCATGTTTCAAATTTGTTACACAACTTTAACCATACGTGCATGCTACAGGACTTGCTAACTTCAACACAAGCATTCTTTAAATTCATAATGACCCAACTAGCATGACTTTAATATCACTACCTCCATATCTCAAAACAATTATGAAGTATCAAATTGATCATAGCATCCAATTCACTTCCTATGATAGTTTTTATTATACCCAACTTGGATGCCTACCATTCTAGGACCAATTTTATAACCATAGCAAATACCATGCTGTTCTAAAAGACTCTCAAAATAATATAAGTGAAGCATGAGAGACTAGCAATTTCTATAAAAATAAGCCACCGCCGTGCTCTAAAATATATAAGTGAAGCACTAGAGCAAAAACTATCAAGCTCAAAAGATATAAGTGAAGCACATAGAGTATTCTAGCAAATTCTAATCAAATAGGATTCTCCAAAAATGTGTGTACATCAAGGATGATTGTGGTGAACTAAAAAGCAAAGACTAATATAATACACGACGCTCCAAGCAAAACACATATCATGTGGCGAATAAAAATATAGCTCCAAGTAAAGTTACCGATGAACGAAGACGAAAGAGGGGATGCCTTCCGGGGTATCCCCAAGCTTAGGCTCTTGGTTTTCCTTGAATATTACCTTGGGGTGCCTTGGGCATCCCCAAGCTTAGGCTCTTACCACTCCTTGTTCCATAGTCCATCGAATCCTTACTCAAAACTTGAAAACTTCAACCACACAAAACTCAACACAAAACTCGTAAGCTCCGTTAGTAAAAGAAAACAAACTACCACTTTAAGGTACAGTAATGAACTCATTCTAAATTCATATCGGTGTAATATCTACTGTATTCTAACTTCTCTACGGTTCATACCCTCCGATACTACTCATAGATTCATCAAAATAAGCAAACAACACAATGAAAACAGAATCTGTCAAAAACAGAACAGTCTTTAGTAATCTGTATCAAACGTATACTTCTGGAACTCAAAAAATTCTGAAATAAATTTATGGACCTGAGTAATTTGTCTATTAATCATCTGCAAAAATAATCAACCTAATATCCCTCTCTAGTAAAATATGGCAGCTAATCTCATGAGCGCTAAAGTTTCTGTTTTTTACAGCAAGATCACATAAACTTCACCCAAGTCTTCCCAAAGGCTCTACTTGGCACAAACACTAATTAAAACATGAAACCATATATAACCAGAGGCTAGATGAATTATTTATTACTAAACAGGAACAAAAAGCAAGAAACAAAAGTAAAGTTGGGTTGCCTCCCAACAAGCGCTATCGTTTAACGCCCCTAGCTAGGCATGATGAAATGATGCTCACATAAAAGATAAGAATTGAAACATAAAGAGAGCATCATGAAGAATATGACTAGCACATTTAAGCCTAACCCACTTCCTATGCATAGGGATTATGTGAGAAAACAACTTATGGGAACAATAATCAACTAGCATAGGAAGGCAAAACAAGCATAGCTTCAAAACTTTCAACACATAGAGAGGAAACTTGATATTATAGCAATTCTTACAAGCATAAGTTCCTCCCTCATAATAATTTTCAGTAGCATCATGAATAAATTCAACAATATAACGAGCACCTAAAGCATTCTTTTCATGATCTACAAGCATAGAAAATTTACTACTCTCCACATAAGCAAATTTATTCTCATCAATAGTAGTGGGAGCAAACTCAACAAAATAATTATCACGTGAGGAATAATCTAATTGAAAACTAAAATCATGATGACAAGTTTCATGGTTATCATTATTCCTAATAGCATAAAAGTCATCACAATAATCATCATAGATAGCAACTTTGTTCTCATAATCAATTGGAACCTCTTCCGAAATAGTGGGATCATCACAAAATAAAGTTGACACTCTTCCAAATCCACTTTCATGTTCATCACAATAAGATTCAACATCCTCCAAAATAGTGGGATCACTACTTCCTAAAGTTGACACTCTTCCAAACCCACTTTCATCAATATAATCATCATAAATAGGAGGCATGCTTTCATCATAAGAAATATTCTCATCAAAACTTGGGGGGCTAAAAATATCATATTCATCAAACATAGCTTCCCCAAGCTTGTGGCTTTGCATATCATTAGCATCATGGATATTCAAGGAATTCATACTAACAACATTGCAATCATGATCATTATTCAAAGATTTAGTACCAAACATTCTATAGATTTCTTCTTCTAGCACTTGAGCACAATTTTCCTTTTCATCATACTCACGAAAGATATTAAAAAGATGAAGCATAAGAGACAAACTTAACTCCATTTTTTGTAGTTTTCTTTTATATACTAAACTAGTGATAAAACAAGAAACAAAAAGATTCGATTGCAAGATCTAAAGATATACCTTCAAGCACTCACCTCCCCAGCAACAGCGCCAGAAAAGAGCTTGATGTCTACTACACAACCTTCTTCATGTAGACATTATTGGGCCTGCAAGTGCACATGTTTGTAGGACAGTAGCAAATTTCCCTCAAGTGGATGACCTAAGGTTTATCAATTCGTAGGAGGCGTAGGATGAAGATAGTCTCTCTCAAGCAACCCTGCAACCAAATAACAACAAGTCTCTTGTGTCCCCAACATACCCAATACAATGGCAAATTGTATAGGTGCACTAGTTCGGCGAAGAGATGGTGATACAAGTGCAATATGGATAGTAGATAAAGGTATTTGTAATATGAAATTATATAAAAAGCAAGGTAGCAAGCGATAAAAGTGAGCACAAACGGTATTGCAATGATAGGAAACAAGGCCAAGGGTTCATACTTTCACTAGTGCAAGTTCTCTCAACAATAATAACATAGATAGATCATATAACAATCCCTCAACATGCAACAAAGAGTCACTCCAAAGCCACTAATAGCGGAGAACAAACAAAGACATTATGGTAGGGTATGAAACCACCTCAAAGTTATCCTTTCTGTTCTATCTATTCAAGAGTTCGTAGTAAAATAACATAAAGCTATTCTTTCCGCTCAATCCATCATAGAGTTCATACTAGAATAACATCTTAAGACACAAATCAACCAAAACCCTAATGTCACCTAGATACTCCATTGTCACCTGAAGTATCCATGGCATGATTATAAGATATGCATTACACAATCTCAGATTCATCTATTCAACAAACACAAAGTACTTCAAAGAGTGCCCCAAAGTTTCTACCGGAAAGTCAAGATGAAAACGTGTGCCAACCCCTATGCATAGGTTCATGGGCGGAACCCGCAAGTTGGTCACCAAAACATACATCAAGTGGCACATGATATCCCATTGTCACCACAGATAATCACGGCAAGACAGACATCAAGTGTTCTCAAATCATTAAAGACTCAATCCGATAAGATAACTTCAAGAGGAAAACTCAATTCATCACAAGAGAGTAGAGGGGGGAGAAACATCATAAGATCCAACTATAATAGCAAAGCTTGCGATACGTCAAGATCGTGCCATAGAGAGAACACAAGAGAGAGAGAGAGAGAGAGAGAGAGAGAGAGAGAGAGAGATCAAACACATAGCTACTGGTACATACCCTCAGCCCCGAGGGTGAAATACTCCCTCCTCATCATGGATAGCACCGGGATGATGAAGATGGCCACCGGTGAGGGATCCCCCCTCCGGCAGGGTGCCGGAATGGGCTCCCGACAGGTTTTTGGTGGCTACAGAGGCTTGCGGCGGTGGAACTCCCGATCTATCTTCTGTGTCGATGTTTTTAGGATACGTAGGTTTATATAGGTGAAAGAAATCTGTCGGGGGAGCCTCGAGGGTAGGGCGCGCCCGGGGGGCGGGCGCGCCCCCCTATCTCGTGGCCCCATCGATGCTCTTCTGACGTGAACTCCAAGTCTGCTGGATCATATTCTTCCTAAAAATTACGCTCTCGAAGGTTTCATTCCATTTGGACTCCATTTGATATTCCTCTTCTTCGAAATACTGAAACAGGCAATAAAACAACAATATGGGATGGGCCTCCGGTTAATAGGCTAGTCCCAAAAGTAATATAAAAGTGTAAAGTAAAGCCCATAAACATCTAAAAGGGGTAATATAATAGCATGGAACAATCAAAAATTATAGATACGTTGGAGACGTATCAGAGATCTGGGGCCACCGACCTTGAGTCCAAGTTCACCGGCCCCAGCTTCAGGTTGGGCTCCGCTCCGGCTTCACTGGAGCGCTGCGACAGGAAGAGCCACCGGTGTTCTCGACAAGAGCACGATGACGCAGAGGCCGGTCGTAGCCACCGCTTCTCGAGCTCTCGCCCGAGGAGGAGCTGCCGCCACGAGACGAGGAGCGCGCATCGCCAAGGCCAAGTTCGCCGTCACCACCATCATCGTCGTCGCTGCTGTCCTCCGAGCAGCACCCCACGCCGCGGTCGTCCCCCCTGAATACCCTCACAAAGAGGGTCGCCAGGCCGTTGTACTTGAAGTGGAGGGTGCACCTTCCGCCCAGGCCACGCGCACGGGCAAAAGTCTGCCAGCCACGGGTCAGCACCACGCTGCCAGAGGCGGAAACCTCGATGCTGACCCACGAGACTCTGCTGCAGCACCCATCAGCCTGCAGCCAGAGGCCAGCAAGCCCCAAAGAAGGAAGCTCACCGGAGAAGAAGCAGGGTAGCCGAAGCAAGGTGCCGGCCGAGCGCCCCGACCACACCACAAACTCAGGAAGCACCTCCAGCGAGTACTAGCTATGTTCTTTCCCTACTTAGAGGATCCAGCAGTAAGGGACCTACCTATGGCCAGTAAAGAACCCACCTATGGCTGGCTCCTCGGACAGCTTTTGGAGCTTCTGCTTCACCGGTGTAACACAAGTGGTTCCTGGGCTTTAAATAACTAAGTGCTGGCAGTGATTTTACGTTGGTTTCATGGTTTCTTCATTCTTGTAGCCTGTGTTGCATGTGTTTGCAGTAGCTAAGCAGATTCAGGACTATTGGCAACAGTCGTTGACCGTCTATCTTCTTCCTAGTTCCCAGATACAAGATTCTAGGCTTTGAGCACGACATTGTCAGACAACCGACCGGATTCAAGCCCTAGCCCTTCAACTTGGATGGACTTGTGGAAATCCTCGAAAACAAGTATTTCTCAACTCACCTATCTATAACATAGAAATGTTGCATCCAACCCTGGAACGAGAGGTAAAGAATAGGATACCATACGAGATGAGACGACTTCATTCTTGGCTTTCATCCCTACGCTTAAGAAAGATAAGGGATTGGATTTCATACCATTTATTTAGAGCTCCGTCGTTCCGACTGGAAAATGTAACCTTCCACCATACGTAACCAAGATAGAACTTTTACCAAAAGTTTATTGTGATATTTTTGTTCAAATAACAATTAAGGTGAAGCAGGGTCAGGAACAATGAATCTCTTTATGATAAACAGATCCATTTTGCAAGTTTGTTATTATGGGTAGTTCCTACAAAGAATCAGACTAATGATGTATACAATGCTTGAATTAGTGATCTCGGGCACGAGTGGTTGATCTTCGCGGGCCGTGAATGGCCATGGAAAGGAGTATTGATGTCAATATGTTCGATTGAGAAGATTGGACGATGAAAGACGGATCCTTTGTGATTTGAATAATAGGCTGTGGTCTCGATATTGGGCTATGGGCTGATTGCTTTCTGTATGAGCCTCTTGTGATTGGGCTCTCGTAAGAGTTATACAAAATACTCTGATTCAATGTACGAGTGAATCAATCCCAAAGGTCAATCAAGCCAGCTGATTTTCAACAACAAAGGAGTTCACCGTGGAAAGATAAAGTCTAATGACAAACACAGGTAATTCTCTCACTGGGCCAGCCACTAGAATCAGTCAATGAAAAAGCAAGCAAGGAGATGTCCTCACTGGACATTTATCCTATTTGTGAAATCCTTTCTATGTTTCTGAGACCCGGAAACCTGTCAAGTAAGTAGGGATTTCTTTCTCCCTAGAAAAGCACGGCCGAGGTGGTCGCACCATTACAGCGCGCCTCCCTTCGTCATGGGGGCTGCTCCGGGGCCAGTAGCCCCCGCCACGGGAAGAGGTGCCATCACGGGCGCCCGGCGCCACGCCGCCTTTGGGGGGTGCGCGCCCGTGCCCCCTGGATGCTGCCGGAGGGACCGCAGGGTGCTTGCGAGGACGGCCACAGCCCCTCTTGGGAGGAGGGGAGGCTGGCCCCTCCCTGGGGGTCTTCCCTTTCTCGGCCGCCGAGAACCTCTTCGGCGACACCATGAGAGCAAGACGGAGAGGAAAGAAGCAAGCGGGAGCAAGATGAAGGGAAGATGGACAGGGGGCTCTGCCCCTTTCTCACATTTATAGTCAAGGGAGGCCAACTGCCGGCCTCCACAACCTCACGCCATCATGACCCTCTGCATGAAGCGTCGACTAGTCAAGTCGAGCAGTTGCCGAGGCAGCGTGCAGAAGCGGAGTCGCCTACGTCCAATCAGTCGCCATGCATCATCAAGGCCGCAGGTGGTTAGGGCCCGCCGGGCTCCGCACTTGCTTTTGGCTTCGCCTCGAAGCCAAGTCCGAGTGCGCCTTGGGCCCGAGGGCTACTGTCGGCGTCCTGGACTTGTTGGTATCCAGTCCTGCCTGCCTGCAGCCCACCACGTGGCTCCATCGACAACCTTGTACGACCCAGTTTCAGCAGCAACACAGCAAGACCCTCGCGAGGGGCGAAGCCTCGCAAGGCGAACGACACCCAAACCCCTAAAGGAGTTAGCCTCCTCAAGAGGGCTCCTAAGGGGCGGAGAGATCTATGCAACTACCTCATGAGGCTCGGCTGACGTGAGCCATGACAACCAAGGCCAGGCGGGTGCCAGGCGGGTACAGAGTGCAAGTTTCCTCTTCAGTGCAAGGGAGGCAACCCATAGGCCCGGAGTCCCGAGGAATCAGCCAAAGGTTTCCATTCTGGTGCAACAAGACCAAGACCGCCAGGATGGCAAGACGGAGGTCGTCACCGAGCCCACCGCAGCGTCACCACCAGAGGCTTTTTGTAGGCGAAGACTACTTTTGTCAGGATAGACTGTACTACTTGTCCCCTTTCAAATCCTGCTGTTATGGAATCCCTTCCCGCTCATATTTGGGAAGAGGACCAAGGCGACTGTATATAGGACTTAGCCACCACCATAGAAGGGGACCGAAACCAGAACAAGTAGAGCACCACACCAGCTCAAGAACACCTCACCTCCTGAGGCTTGTTCATCCTTTGTACTAGTTCATCCATAGCCCCTCGAGGCAATCCACCACACCACACTGGAGTAGGGTATTATGTTGGAAATATGCCCTAGAGGCAATAATAAAAGGATTATTATTATATTTCCTTGTTCATGATAATTGTCTTTTATTCATGCTATAATTGTATTATCCAGAAATCGTAATGCACATGTGAATACATAGACCACAACATGTCCCTAGTGAGCCTCTAGTTGACTAGCTCGTTGATCAACAGATAGTCATGGTTTCCTGACTATGGACATTGGATGTCATTGATAACGGGATCACATCATTAGGAGAATGATGTGATGGACAAGACCCAATCCTAAGCATAGCACAAGATCGTGTAGTTCGTTTTGCTAGAGCTTTTCCAATGTCAAGTATATTTTCCTTAGACCATGAGATCGTGTAACTCCTGGATACTGTAGGAGTGCTTTGGGTGTACCAAACGACACAACGTAACTGGGTGGCTATAAAAGTGCACTATAGGTATCTTCGAAAGTGTGTGTTGGGTTGACACGGATCGAGACTGGGATTTGTCACTCCGTATGACGGAGAGGTATCTCTGGGCCCACTCGGTAATGCATCATCATAATGAGCTCAAAGTGACCAAGTGTTTGGTCAAGGGATCATGCATTACGGTACGAGTAAAGTGACTTGCCAGTAACGAGATTGAACGAGGTATTGGGATACCGACGATCGAATCTCGGGCAAGTAACGTACCGATTGACAAAGGGAATTGTATACGGGGTTGCTTGAATCCTCGACATCGTGGTTCATCCGATGAGATCATCGAGGAGCATGAGGGAGCCAACATGGGTATCCAGATCCCGTTGTTGGTTATTGACCGGAGAGCAGTCTCGGTCATGTCTGCGTGTCTCCCGAACCCGTAGGGTCTACACACTTAAGGTTCGGTGACGCTAGGGTTGTAAAGATATTAGTATGCAGCAAACCGAAAGTTGTTCGGAGTCCCGTATGAGATCACGGACGTCACGAGGAGTTCCGGAATGGTCCGGAGGTAAAGAATTAGATATGGGAAGTCGAGTTTCGGCCATCGGGAAAGTTTCGGGGTTCACCGGTATTGTACTGGGACCAGCGGAAGGGTCCCGGGGGTCCACCGGGTGGGGCCACCTATCCCGGAGGGCCCCATGGGCTGAAGTGGGAGGGGAACCAGCCCCTAGTGGGCTGGTGCGCCCCCCTGGGCCCCCCTCTGCGCCTAGGGTTGGGAACCCTAGGGGAGGGGGCGCCTCCACTTGCCTTGGGGGGCAAGTTTCCCCCCTTGGCTAGCGCCCCCCTAGGAGATCCCATCTCCTAGGGCCGGCGCTCCCTGGGGTCCCTATATAAAGAGGGGGGGGGCTGGGAGGGCAGCCGGACCCTGACACCTAGCGCCTCCCTCCCCTTCTTGCTACACCTCTCCCTCCCGCAAGCGCTTGGCGAAGCCCTGCCGGAATCCTGCTGCATCGACCACCACGCCGTCGTGCTGCTGGATCTTCATCAACCTCTCCTTCCCCCTTGCTGGATCAAGAAGGAGGAGACGTCACGCTGACCGTACGTGTGTTGAACGCGGAGGTGCCGTCCGTTCGGCGCTAGGATCTCCGGTGATTTGGATCACGACGAGTACGACTCCCTCAACCCCGTTCTCTTGAATGCTTCCGCTCGTGATCTACAAGGGTATGTAGATGCACTCCTCTCTCTCGTTGCTAAATGAACTCATAGATTGATCTTGGTGAACGTAGGAATTTTTTTATTTTATGCAACGTTCCCCAACATATTACACCACAACGATGGCCCGAACCAGTATAAATCTCTGTGTTCTTGTGCCTCTGTGAGCTCTGTGCGCTAGGCTAGGGAGGATTGCGAGTAGGTAGTCTGGGTAGGTTGAGATCTCCGCACGCACCTCGGTGTTCGAACCTCTCATGGGTTGCCGGATCCCGAAATCCGACATTTGGCATGCCAGGTAGGGTGCGTCGGAATCCTCTTTCTCGACCTCCAGATCGTGTCACTGAGCCATATGGCGGGTGCTCCTCCGTCAGCCTCATCAATGCGCGAAGTGCCGGGGCTACGCTGCTTTGCCCTCTCCCTGCGGCAAGTGCAGTGGCCGCACAAGTTCTGACCGGAGATGCCACCGTGCTATGACGGCGCGGCGGATCCAGACCCCTTCCTTCAAGCATACGAGGAAGCAGTGTGGGCGGTTGCTGGAGATGACAAGGTGAAGGCCAACTGGTTCCCCATGGCCCTCGTAGGCGCGCCACGTGCCTGGTTTCTCAACCTACCTGCATCTTCTGTGGCCTCCTAGGGGGAGTTGCGCGACCTCTTCCTCGCCCACTATGCGGTGCTGGCGCCCCCGGTCATCGCAACTCTCTTGGGCGGCTCGTAGGCGCCACCCTCCGACCGCCATGTCAAGCAGTTCTACCGACAGGCAGGCAACGCTCCGTCGGGCTCGGGGGCTCTTCCGGGCTGGGCGGTGCCCCAAGCTGACCTCGCCTTCGGCCCCGAAGATCATCCTATTGCCACGACGGGAGCGGGCGCGCTCCCGATGCTCTGCACCCCCACCATCTGCCACGTGGCGATCACCAAGACCCTCATCGACGGCGGAGCCAGCCTCAACGTGCTCTCCCCGGAGGAGTTCGGCCTGCTCCATGTACCGTCCAGCCAGCTCCGCCCTTCCAAGCCCTTCTCCTGAGTTGGGGACGGCTCCACCAAGCCCCTAGGGCAGATCCGCCTCGCCGTCACCTTTGGGACCCGCGCCAACTACCGCATCGAGCTCGTCGACTTCGACATCGCCAAGATCAACCTGCCGTACAATGCTATTCTAGGATACCCAGCCTTGGCGCAGTTTATGGTTCCGACCCATCCCGCGTACAACCTCATGAAGATGCCGGGTAGAAATGGTGTCCTAATGGTGGCAGGAGACACCAAAGGTGCGCGGCAGGCCCTCAAGCTCGCCTTCAAGACAGTCGCGACCGCGATACCCGGCAAGGAGGATCTGGAGGCCCAGAGGCAGCGCCTGCCAAGAAGAAGTAGTTGTTCTCCCAGGACCGAGCCGGGACGTAGCAAGTGCCGGTCTGCAAGGATGGGATGGCCAGCGCCACCTTTACCATAGGGGCTGGCCTCCCACAGGATCAAGAGAAGGCATTGATCAACTTTTTGCGAGCCAACAAGGACATATTCGCCTGGGAACCCACACACCTGGCCGGGGTCCCAAGGGGGATAATCCAGCACCATCTAAGAGTATGCCCAAATGTGAGGCCAGTGAAGCATAGGCTCGCCGGCAGTCCACCGAGAAGCAGGCCTTCATCGTCCAAGAAACCCGTAAGTTACAAGCCGCTGGGGTCATCAGAGAGGTGCGGTACCCAGAGTGGTTGGCGAACCCCGTCCAATGGCGCATGTGTGTTGACTTCACCAACCTCAACAAGGCCTGCCCACAAGATCCCTTTCCGCTCCCTCGCATCGACCAAATCATCGACTCCACTGCCGAGTGCGACCTGTGGTCCTTCCTGGACGCCTTCTCCAGCTACCACCAGATCAAGATGGCCGCGGAGGATGTGGAGAAGACGACATTCCTCACCACATGCAGGGTGTACTGGTACACCTGCATGCCCTTCGAGCTGCGCAATGCCGGAGCAACATTCCAGTGGTTGATGCACATCGCCCTGGGTTTGTAGCTCGGGAGAAAAGCGGAGGCCTACGTCGATGATATAGTGGTGAAGTCTCGGGAGGCTAGGACTTTGATAGAAGATCTGGAGGAGACATTCGCAAACCTGTGCATGGTGGATCTTCGGCTTAACCCCGAGAAGTGTGTATTCGGGGTCCCCTCCGGCAAGATGTTGGGCTTCTTGGTATCACACAGAGGGATCGAGGCTAACCCAGAAAAGGTCAAGGCAATAGAAGACATGACCCCCCCGCAGACCCTGAAGGAGATGCAGAAGCTGGCTGGCTGCGTAACCTTGCTTGGACGCTTCATTTCCAAGCTGGGGGAGCGCGCCCTCCCATTTTACAAGCTGATGAAAAGGAAGGAGCCATTCTAGTGGACCCTCGAGGCAGACGCAGCCTTCTAGGACCTCAAGAGATGTCTGACCAGTCCACCCGTGATGGTGGCACCGCGCCCTCTCTCTACCTGCGCAGCGGCCGACATTCCTCCTGAGGCTACGAATGGCCCCATGGCTATCGAGGTTCCGGAGCATAGGCCTCATGAGGCCAAAAGGGACCCGTGCCCCCGCGAAGAACAAGATTCTACTGATGCCTCCTCCCTCGTCGAGCACCCTGATACGTCTCCGTCGTATCTATAATTTTTGATCGTTCCATGCCAATATTATTCAACTTTCATATACTTTTGGCAACTTTTTATACTATTTTTTGGGACTAACATATTGATCCAGTGCCAGTGCCAGCTCCTGTTTGTTGCATGTTTTATGTTTCGCAGAAACCCAATATCAAACGGAATCCAAACGGGATAAAAACGGACGGAGAATTATTTTGGAATATTTGGGATTTTCCAGAGGAAGAATCAATGCGAAATGGTGCCCAAGGTGACCAGGAGATAGGGGCACGCCCACCCACTGGGCGCGCCTGGCACTCTCCTGGGCCACCCGTAAGGCGGTTGACGCTCTTCTTTTGCCGCAAGAAAGCTAATTTTATGGGAAAAATCTGGGCAAAAGATTCACCCCAATCGGAGTTACGGATCTTCGGATATAAAAGAAACGGTGAAGGGGAAGGATCTGGGAACGCAGAAACAGAGAGAAACAGAGAGATAGATCCAATCTCGGAGGGGCTTTCGCCCCTCCCAAGCCATGAGAGCCAAGGACCAGAGGGGAAACCCTTCTCCCATCTACAGAGGAGGTCAAGGAAGAAGAAGAAGAAGAAGGGGGGCCCTATCCCCCTTGCTTCCAGTGGCGCCGGAGCGCTGCCGGGGGCCATCATCATCACCCCGATCTTCACCAACACCTCTGCCATCTTCACCAACATCTCCATCACCTTCCCCCCTCTATCTACAGCGGTCCACTCTCCCGCAAGCCGATGTACCCTCTACTTGAACATGGTGCTTTATGCTTCATATTATTATCCAATGATGTGTTGCCATCCTATGATGTCTGAGTAGATTTTCGTTGTCCTATTGGTGGTTGATGAATTGCTATGATTGATTTAATTTGCTTGTGGTTATGTTGTTGTCCTTTGGTGCCCATCATATGAGCGCGCGCGTGGATCACACCATAGGGTTAGTTGTATGTTGATAGGACTATGTATTGGAGGGCTAGAGTGATAGAAGCTTCAACCTAGCATAGAAATTGATGCATACGGGATTGAAGGGGGACCAATATATCTTAATGCTATGGTTGGGTTTTACCTTAATGAATGTTAGTAGTTGCGTATGCTCGCTAATAGTTCCAATCATAAGTGCATATAATTCCAAGTCAGGGATGACATGCTAGCAGTGGCCTTTCCCACATAAAACTTGCTATCGGTCTAGTAAAGTAGTCAATTGCTTAGGGACAATCCCGCAACTCCTACCACCACTTTTCCACACTCACTATATTTACTTTGTTGCATCTTTATCTAAACATCCCCTACTTTTTATTTACGTGCTCTTTATTATCTTGCAAACCTATCCAACAACACCTACAAAGTACTTCTAGTTTCATACTTGTTCTAGGTAAAGCGAACGTCAAGCATGCGTAGAGTCGTATCAGTGGCCGATAGGACTTGAGAGAGTATTTGTTCTACCTTTAGCTCCTCGTTTGGTTTGACACTCCTACTTATCGAAAGAGGCTACAACTATCCCGTATACTTGCGGGTCATCAAGACCTTTTTCTAGCACCGTTGCCGGGGAGTCATAGTGTGGGGTGAATATTCTCGTGTGTGCTTGTTTGATTTATCACTAAGTAATTTTTATTTTCTGTTCTAAGTTGTTCTCTATCTTTAGTTATGGATATGGAACTCGAAATGCCAAAAAAATTAGGTGTACTTGCTACTCATGGAGATGGGGAACCTCCTAAAACCCTCGATGCTCGTTATGTTCAAGATATTATGTACTACTTTGATAATCCTGAGAAAACCCCATTCAATTATGTTATGGGAGTAACATTGGATCAACGTGAATACTTTAGGGATTATCGCTTGACACAAAAAGGGAAACTATTATGGGATCAAATTCAAATGTTGAAGTGGTATGCTAGGCAACTATGCTTGATGCATGATTATACTTGCTGCTCCAGGATGAAGGCTCCACACCTTCCCTTTTCATGCAAATTTAATGATAATGAAACCTTAGCTTCTTATGCTAATGGTGTCTATGATTATGATGATGTGGAACAAATAGAAGAATTTGTTGCTTTTATGGGTGCTTATGAGATTGAGTCTATGTTTAAAGTGTTTGACGATTTTGATGATTCAGTTTATAGATTGGAAAATCTTGCTATACTTAGATATTTCTATGAAAATTATGAATACAATTACAATATTAATGCATTTATTGAGAAAGTCTCCGCTGTCCAAGAAGAGACTAATATTTTGCAGGAAGCTATGGAAGAAGAAATTGATGAAACTGTGAGCTCATTGGATGGAAAAGATGATGAGGAGAGCGAAGAACAAAAGGATGAAGAGCGGATTGATCACCCATGCCCACCTTCTAATGAGAGTAACTCTTCAACTCATACATTGTTTAATTCCCTTTCGTGCTTACCGAAGGATGATTGCTATGATGATTGTTATGATCCCTTGAATTTGTTTGAAATATCCCTTTTTGATGATGCTTGCTATGCTTGTGGCCAAGATGCCAATATGAATTATGCTTATGGAGATGAACTTGCTATAGTTCCTTATGTTAAACATGAAATTGTTGCTATTGCACCCACGCATGATAGTCCTATTATCTTTTTGAATTCTCCAAACTACACTATATTGGAGAAGTTTGTGCTTATTAAGGATAATATTGATGGGTTGCCTTTTACCATTGCACATGATAATTTTGATGAATGTAATATGCATGTGCTTGCTGCTCCTACTTGCAATTATTATGAGAGAGGAACTATTTCTCCACCTCTCTATGTTTGCCATACTATGAAATTGCAAGAAACTGCTTATACTATGCATTGGCCTTTACTATGTGTGCATGAATTGTTCTTTTATGACATTCCGATGCATAGGAAGAGGGTTAGACTTCGTCATTACATGATATATGTTACTTTGTGCTCACTACTAAATCACAAATCATTGTTAATTAAAATTGGCTTTGATATACCTTGGGATCCGGGTGGATTCATTACTTGAGCACTATATGCATAGCTTAACGGCTTTAAAGAAAGCGCTGCCAAGGGGACAACCCGGAAGTTTTAGAAAGTCATTTATTTCTGTTGAGTGCTTTCATATAGTTTAAAAACAAAAAAAAATAAAGAGGGGAACCTAAAAACTTTTCAAAAAGGAAAGTGAAAGTGAGAGAGACAAGCATTGTTGAAGTGGGAGAGCTCCTTGAACTTTGTTCATGCTCATGGAAACTTTGTGAATCTTGATTACAGAAACTTTTCATCAAAAATAATTATCCCCTTGTACAATTCCATTGTATTATAGAAATAATGTGCCACGGTTTGCCTTCAGGATGTTTACAATGCTTGTTGGTTTGTGCGGTGCAGGACAGAAACTTTGGCTGTAGTGCGCGATTTTAAATTTTTAAGTGGTACAACAAATGGTTCTGATTCCTTTTGCACTGTCTTGGTTTCCAACTTTTTTTATCTTTCCTAATTTTGGTAGAATTTTTGGGGTACCATAGGTATGGTGAATGTTCAGATTTCTACAGACTGTTCTGTTTTTGACAGATTCTGTTTTTGATGCATAGTTTGCTTGTTTTGATGAATCTGTCAATTTATATCAGTGGATTAAGCCATGTAAAAGCTATATTACAGTATACACAATGCAAAAACAAAATATTAATTGGTTTGCAACAGTACTTAGAGTAGTGATTTTCTTTATTATACTAATGGATTTTACCAAGTTTTCTGTTGAAGTTTTGTGTGGATGAAGTGTCTAATCGAGGATGTCTCGGTATGAGGAAAAGGAAGAGAGGCAAGAGCTCAAGATTGGGGATGCCCGAGGCACCCCAAGTAAATA